>NC_142729.1:11601682-11901682 GCF_055471065.1 Atractosteus spatula
AATTCAAGTTGATACTGTTTAGACTTTTAATTATTTTAAACTGTATTACAGCATCGTAATACACATGCTTAAAAGAGAAGAGAGAAAACGCAATGTTTCAGCTATGAAGCCTTCGTCAGGTGTGAGGGTCTTCAGCTCAAAATGCAACACTAAATGTAATTTAGGCTTTTAACGAGTTAAACTATGATTTGGGCTCGCTTGATGTCGCTGCCTTTCATCTGAAATCCTGCTTGAATCCTGCTAAACTAAAAATTAGACACAACAAGAGAAGAGGCTCTGGTGAAATTTCTCTGTGAACTGAAGAGTTAAAGTGTAAAATATAAAGTGTCTCCTCCTTTTAAACTTGTTAATGCGACACAGAAGATATTACTATATGAATGATGTAGCGTTTTTGGCTCATGTGGGTTTGGACCCTACACCATGCGATACCAATGTGTACATATAGTATGAGCATGTTGTGATATTTAGAAATATAAAAAATGTCAATATACTGTAGTGTCCATAATTTTTGCTATTTTAGTTTTTCAAGAAATGTTTATTTGTTAAATGAAAACTCATAGCAATTGCTGGATTTAAAAACCCAACCTCACACTTATAAGTCAGCCACTTAAGCGATCACACCACCGATAAGGTCATCTGCAAAGCACTGAAACAGCAGAACAGCCCCAAAACCAGCATATCCACTTCTAGACATTACATTGACATTAACAGGAACACTCTGAGCAAGCGTCTGAATGAACACACTTGGTCTGTGTACTTCAGCCCTGTGTCTAAATGTGGAGAGAGGAGTGTAGGGGTTTTGTGCATTTGCTGGGACAATCATTAATTGTAGCAGTAAATCACAAAATGATTCTTCGAATGCTATTAGAAAATCAAACTTGCGGAACAACCCTGCAACGCACACACGCGGATACTAATACACGAGAATACATTTATTAATACATAAAATGTGCATTTAAACATAACAGATCTTATCGTGAGGGTTAGGAGAATAGAAAACGTAGATATTTGATCACGAAGTGTTACAAATACCAAGAGACACATACATTCAGTATACCACTCATTTATACCATTTACCACGTTAAAGAGCTTTGATCACAACTTCTACACTAGATACTTAAAAGCAAGTACATCACTCATAGAAATTAAATTGACATCAACTGGGGTTGAGGTAACAATTGAATTCTCGAGCTGTAATTCAGAATGTTGAATACTCATCCAAATTATGTGGATTCAGATTTCCCACGGACACAAAGGAACAGCAACAGGCTGTTGCTGTGTCCAATCAGCATCCTCTGGCCCGGTGCCATACAGTCCTGGTGCGGCTGGAGGTGTGGGAGAAGGAGGGAGATGTTCCAGCGGAGACATGCTGGCAATGACTCTCTGAAGACCGGCTAGTTAATCCCTGCTGAACGAACAGAGTTCGTGCACATGAAAAGTGACTGTGGGTCCGAGCAAGTCACACTCTTTAGACGGGAAGAAGACCGCTTTGTTCCCAAAGTACTGTAGCGCTAGTCCTGAATACTGAGATTCAGCTGTCGACAGATCCGACAGTAGTTCACTCGTAGATCAAGCGAGCATTCACAGTGGGTTACCGGCAGTTCACGAGGCTTGCTGCTGGGCTAACCTCGAGTGGATCCTTTGGTTACGTGTGGGCGACCTCCGGTCTCGAATCTTAGAACGGAGTAAAGTCCTGGCACTCGGACACACTGGCCGTCACGTGATTGTCTGAGATGAGTCTGAGAGTGTCCTGGAGGGGCACCTTCTGGGCCCTGTGCTGCCTCTTTTATCTGGAGGAACTAGGGTCATTTATTGGTTGAAAGTTCCGCGGGCATTTGAGGCAACTGTGGGGTTACCCTGCCCTACCAGTTGCTGATTGGCTGATCAAGGTGGAGGATGAGTAACTATACTCTCTGACCTTAGGGTTGTAAACCTTGGGATGAGACTCTCCCTTAGAATCTCCCAGACAGAAAGGCGCCAGAGATGACCATTCATTGGGGCGGCTGGAGAATCTCAGCCTTGGGAGTTGTTCCTTATCAGGAAACTCTATCACACAGAAAAACACCTTAAATCTGAGCCACATGGAATGGCCTCTCTGTGTCCAGCACCGCTAAGATGAGGGAGAGAGGAACTGGCAAGGGAGCAGCAAATCTAATTCCTGTATTATTAATAAGCCTTGCTGCTACAGGAGGTTAATGGAAAGTCTGTGTCTGTGCTGTTCACAGGGTGAAGCTGGACAGACCGGGGTCAACAATGTCCAGTGGTGTGTCCATGAAGAGTGACCAGTCAATGGATCCACCAATACAGTTCACTGATGGAACCTTCATTCCTCACCCCAGGTGGGATCACTGTTGTCCATTGAGTGCATCATGAGATGATCAATAAAAATACTGCTGAATATTTTTATTTATATACTATTTTTCCAAAGCCAAAGATGCTTGACATATGTGGGTGATGCTGATTACCTGGTGTCTTTCAGGAAAAACACAGACTGAGATCCTTGGATTAATTAGCTACTAACTACCAAGCTGACCAGGTGGACCCAATCATTCCTTTAATGATTGTAGTTTAGCTTGTAACTGTGGACACTACAGGTACTTGCATCTTTTGAATTTTCTGATTTTCACATTCTGGATGTGATGAATTTCTGCCTGCTTTTACAAGGTTAATAATTTAAGTGGACCAGAGAAGGATTAATAGGTAATTGAATTTACAGGATAATGTGACTGTGTAAAGGACCAAAAGGGAGATGAGAAGATTTATCAGTTAGACCGACATCACCAGCTACAGTACATGATTAATATGTGACTTCATCTGAGCAGCTCTGACTCTCCAGTAGAAAAGTGACTCCAGGCTCTCTGAGCTGCTCCAGTCTGGAAACCAGCAGAAACACCCTGGAGTTCAGGCTCAGGTTCACACACTGGGACTGTGTGCTGCCCCCTGCAGGCTCTTTCCTTCAAGCCATGAAGAGGGAAAGGGGCTGTGAGCCTGGATGTGAAGTAGAACAGCCTCAAAACCAGCATATCCACTTCTAGACATTACATTGACATTAACAGGGACACTCTGAGCAAGCATCTGAAAGAACACACTTGGTCTGTGCTGGACAGACAGGGGTCACCAATGCCCAGTGGTGTGTCCATGAAGAATGACCAGTCAATGGATCCACCAATACAGTTCGCCTTTATTCCTCACCCCAGGTGGGATCACAGTTGTCCATTGAGTGTATCTCTAAACTGGTCATGAGACACAATTGTTTGACCTGGATCACTTCTCCATTTCTTATTTCCTTTGCTCTGTGAAACATTTAAAAATAATGAAGAATTGACAGATAAAAAGTACTGAAAAAATAAAATTATATTTTCTTACAACTAAGGGATGAAACAGTGAGTATGCAGTGTTGTTATGACCACACACAGCAGTGTTGTTATGGACACACACAGCTCTGGAGGAAGAGTGAGCTGTAATTGACCACAATAGTGAGGAGCAGTAGAATATAGAACCTTGATTCTCATAACATTTCTCTGCCTTTGAAGTTATCTGCACACCATGTGTGACAGAGGAAGAGGGCTGCAGAACCATCTCCCAGCTATATGTCCATGACTTTTTTCCTCTTCCTGTCTTGAAGTCTGCAAGGATCCTTTTTTTCTCTTGTCCTGAATTCTTGTGCTTGTATTTTGTTTGTGTAAGGAGCTGTACAGAGAGATTCTGCGTGAATTTTGTGACTCTCGGTCTTTGAGTTCAAGGCACAATATGAATATTTTGGTCGTTCACAGGTCTGTTGGGCATGGAGATGTTTTCTGTGACTTCTGCCTTAAGAAGATGGTCAGGGCTGTGAAATACTGTTATGTCTGCCCAGCCTCCTACTGTGAAATACACGTCCGACAGCACTACACAGTCCCAGCTCTGCAGAAACACAGACTGGGGGACATCAGTGGAGACCAGGACCTCAAACTGTGCCAGAAGCACAGAAAAGCTCTGGAAATGTTCTGTAATACTGACCAAACTCTCATCTGCAGCCTGTGTTCAGTGCAGGAACACAGGGGACATGACACCGTCTTTATGTCAGACCAGGGACTGACACAGGTAAGAGGCTTCGGTCACTCATCTGCTATATAAAATCAGACCTGTGCTGAATATTGACACTATTTTCACCAGCTCATTTTACTGTTAAACTCTAAAGACTGAGTGACTCTGTGTGTCCCTGTGCTCTCTTCCAAAAGACAGAGATAAAGAACTGTAGTGACTAGTGAGACAGAATTAATACACATTCATCACTGAGGGCAGTTGGGTGTCTGTGTGTTGTTTTATTTCACATGTACAGTGTAAAATATTAGTGACCACAACCCACTATCTCAGTGCGGATACACCAAGGAATGGTCTCTCATTCCTACTGTAGAGTTGTTGTCACTATGGATGCCATCATTGTGTTAGTATGAAAGCTTCATACCTCTTGATTCCTTTAAAATCTGCCAATTCTACCTATTTCTGAGTCTCACCCTTCTCTGTACTTTATGCTCAGGATGTGAGGAGAGATGTGATACGAGGATTCCAGGATACTGACCAAACAGGTTAGTGTGAAAGAGAGTGTGTTAGTGTGTGTCTATTTGTGGTATGCGGGTATGTGAGCGAGTGTGCATCTGTGTGTAGAAGAACAGACAGGTCAGTGTGTGCAAACGAGCGTTTTCTGACAACTGCCAGGTATCAGATATAGTAATTTAAAGTTTCATACACCGATTTTAAATATACTGTATAGTATATGCAGTTTATTTATTGATATACCGCCTGTCACAATTGACCCACTGAGCAAATGGGAGGATGGACCCTGTGTGGTACCTCAGGTGGTCAGGAGACTAGAAGATAGCTTCCAGAGTAAATGAGGACTAGGCAAGAGACATGGGTCAATGGTAAGTTCCATGGGTCATATTGTGAAGAGTAATAAGAAGGCTTCCAATCCAAGAGAGGGCTAGGCATGGGACATGGTCAAAGGTGAGTTCCATGGTTTGTAACAAGAAAAGCAAGGTGAGGGTTTAGAAACTAAGGCAAGGTAGGCGCTCATGAGAACAACCAATACCAGGCAAAGAGTAAAGGGTTTTGGAGGGTTTAAGTATTGTGAGAGGAAGAAGGTGCACTGATAGATGGAGTGTCTCAGTTGGCTGATTGGCAGGAGCGGTGTCATTTGGCAGAAGTGCTCAGGGCTGGAGTGTAATTAGCGCGAGTGGGCTTCCATGTGAGAATGTGGTGGGATGATGGCATGACACTACCAAAACATTTACAAGAAACCAAAATTAGTAATTGAATATATTTGTGAAGAGATCTGCTGTTATATGAATCATTGATTGTTCTCCTCCCAACAATTATTATTAAAGAGTAAATAATTATTAAAGAGTAAATAATTTAAAGTAAGTTAAAATACACTGATAATATACTAATGTTTTATTATCTTACTTGTAGGTTACATCCTTCTCATATGTCAGTATCATGGTTAAATCAAGTTCATTTCTCAAAGACAAGTAAATATGCACTTACCATCATGTACTATTCTACCTTTGTATTTGATATAGTTAAACTCATTAGAATTATAATGTGATTATAGAAGTATTATACGCAAAGATCAAGGAACTGATCTGATGATGTGCTGATGAGTTATCACTGTGGCTTCTTCAGCTGCTTGTTCTGTGCAAAGAACCTACAAGTAAGACAATACATCAAAAATTAATTAGTTGGATACTACCTTAGGAAGCAGAAAATCACTTGGCTAGGATGTCATCAGGTATTATAATGGTATTAACCTGCAGAGTCCTCATTGTTTCATCATCCAAATTGGCTGGTTAGCGATGTCAGATCTATTGTCTTGGGTCTCGTTCTTTTTGTAAAGGCAAGAGAAAGATTATTAGAAATCTTTAATAACGCTTACAATGTTACAATGAGGTAGAGAAAAAATAGTGAATAAAAAAAGTTTTAAAATCCTATAAGTAGAATAATAAAATTCAAAATCTAGCATACACTTAAAAACAAACTACTATATATATATTAAAACATTATCTTTAATTGAATTTATAAATAATAATTACATATAGGCAGTTACTAAAATAGACAATTACAGTAAAAAACAGAACAGAATAATCAATGGCAAAAACAATCATAACCCCCAAATTGTAAAGATATGCGAGAAACAAACCCAAGTTGGTTTGTTTATAATAAGAGGCATCTCAATTCTTTGTTCTCTGGCACAACTTTGGTGAAAAGAATAATAAATCAGGCACACTAGAATGAACAAATATTTTTGAAAAATGAAAATAACTACAACATAAAACAGATTTCCTCAGATGGTAGTTGAATATTGGAGATCCTGCACACATTATCCCCTAACTTGATCTTGACTGGATCTTTGGTTACACATCTGAACCTGTATCATTGAATTTAACCATTTTAACCTTCATTCTGTCCATAACTGCATGCCTTCTTTAACATTTTTGTACTTTTCGGGTAGTTAGGAAGAGAATATGATCTCATCTTGGTCATTTCCGGCCACTCCATCTTCTTGTTTACTGGCAGGCGACAATGAAACGACAGAGGCTGCTTCATCTGTGACAGCCTTCTCCTGTTCCACATATCTCTAGGAGTCCCTTTCTCCCAGATAGCTGACTTCCAAATGTGGAGCTTTTAATCTTCCACTACTAGCTGTCTTAACCAGAGACTGAGTTTACCCTGAAATTCAACTTACTCAAATCTGAGCAGGTATTTCTCTCAGACAGCCCAGTTCTCTCTCATCCTCATTAGATCAGGGTGTCTGTAGCCTTTCTCAATCTTCTGTGGGGCTGCAGCTAGAACCAGCCCCCATCCGGGGTTTGATCCTTCACTAGGTCTCATTGCGAGAGCCTGAGTCTCACTGTTAAACCTGACACTGAGGATGTTAACAACTGTTATACAGTACCTGACAGAGAGATCTGACTCCCCTGAGCCGACAATCAAGAGTCAGAGTCTCTCTATGAGACTCTGTTTCTCTCTGCCACAGCAGACAGCAAGATTCTGACTTCCTTGAACAGTCAAGGATTATTCAGTCTCTGAAAACTTACATCAAGAAGTCTTGCTTCACACAGGTGATTCTAATTCCCTAATAGCCTCATGAGGATTTAATACATATTCTCCCTATGGAAGCTATGGAATATTGATTTAAATATGGAAGCTAACTAGTGTACCAAGAGAAAACCTACAGTATATGGACATTAAGAGATCACATAGACTCCACAGAGAATGCCCAGTCCAGAATCCAACCTACAATCCAATCCAAGAGCTGTGAGGCAGCAGCGCTGTCTGCTGCAACACGGTGTCACTGTGCAGGTACAATAAGACCTAGTCAAGTCAATAAAGCCTGTAAATGCAATCAGTAATGTAACAACAGGGTTAGCTAGAAAAGCAGAGCAAGAGTCACATAAGATACAAAGAAATAGAAGTGGACAGACAGTATTAACTGTGTTAAAAGCATATTGACATGTTCATAGGTTTACTAAAGGAGGGCAAGTTCATAAAGGGGGGCAAGTAGTGAATATCATAAAAAGCACAAGAGGAAGCATGATTTTACTAACAGCATAATTTTATTTTTAAAGAAAATTAAACAAACTTAATAAAATGAATAACAAAGGAAATTTACAATACAGTAATTAATATTTATTATATATATAATATAATTATATTGTTATTGATTTCTTTAGATACGCGATTCCATATTATATTCCTTATTAATCAATTTCTAAAAGTATGCTTGTTTACTCCGGTATCGAGCGTTTTCGTAGAAAAGCTTAAAATTATCACTTTTATCACAGAGTACTGTATACTGTATAAACGTCCAGTTCAGTAACATGGTCAGAGGAAGCAAGGAGCACGTAAAAACGTTTCCGAAGTAACCACATGTAAGACTTTGATGCTTAAAATGTTTAGGGAGAAATGGAATACTAGTGTGTATTTTTTCTTTAAAGTACCGGGGGCAGCCATATACAGTTTACATAATATGTTTATGTTCCTAAATTAATATCGTTTATGTCAGATGCATTATGCTCCTATTCTTTTTATACTCAGCTACTAAAATTTCCCTTTAGCTGTAAAATTCCATATAAATATTCAATACTAATAAGTGGATTAAAATGTGAACAGTAAAGAGATTAAATGATTAAATCTTTTCACTTCCGACCAATGCACCACGAGTGCCCCTGTCGGTCATTTTGACCAGCCAATCACGTACCGCAGTACGGTGCAGTGGCTTGTGAGTAGTTGCGTGCGGTACGGGTTTGTACCGCGAACTTTGAATGGCTGCATCTGTATTTGCGGGGGTATGGAAGTTTGCCACTCCTGTATCCATGATTTGTGGACTTGGAGACAGCTTATGACTCTCTACCCTGGGGTATCTTGTTGGAGGTGCTGTGAGAGTATGTGATGCTGGAGCTGCATCTGTGTGTCATCTGGTCCCTGTATTTACAGAGTGAGAGTTGTGTCTGCATTGTAGGTGTTAACACAGGCATGTTAAGGTGTGTGTTGGACACACCAGGGTTGCATCTTGTCTGCTCTCCTGTTTGTCATCTTTATGGACAGAATATCAGGGAGCAACTGAGGTTTGGAAAGTCTCTGTTTTGGGAACCTGAGGGTAGTGTCTCTATTGTTTGTGGATGATGTTGTCCTCTTTGCCTCATCTGATTGTGATCTGGAGAGGTTCACAGCTGAGTGAACCTCCAAATCTGAGGTCATGGTTCTCTCTCAGAAATGAGTGGCTTGCTTAACTGGAAGAGTTAAAGTACCTCGGGATCTTGTTCACTAGTGATTGACCCACAGATTGGTGCAGCAGCTGCAGTAATGCAGATAAAATACTGAACCATGGTGATGAAGCAGGAGCCGAGATTTCAGATCAAGCTTTCAGGTCTCTGGTCAATCTTCCCTGTCCTCACCTATGGTCACAAGGTCGGTAGTGACTTTGGGTAGTGACTGAAAGAATGTAGTTACAAGCGGCAGAAATAAAGTTTGTCCTTATGGTTGGTGGGCTTACTCTCCATGAGGAGCTCAGTGGGCTGGGAAGATCTGGTGTGCAGTTGCTGCTTCCTGGATTGAGAGGAGGCACTTCAGGTGTCGCAGGCATCTGGTGAGGATGCCTTCCTGGCATCTTCTGCTGGAGGTCTATCAAACACAGCCCACTGGGAAGGGAACCTGGGGCAGACCCAGGACACACAGGAGGGATTATACCTCCCACCTGGCCTAGAGGCGCCTATTGCGTTCTCTAAAAACAGAGAGAGATATTGGATCCTGTGCAGAGAAAAGAGGATGAAAAAGTAAGGCCAGGAGCATAATCCAGAGAACGTAGTAATGTAGAGAACTGAATTCCAACAAGTACTTCAGGTAGGTGGTTGCGTCAGCATGCGTAGGCTGCAAAGGAACAAGTAATAGGTTTATTCCATGCTGAAAAGAGAAGAAAGAAAACACAATGTTTCAGCCATGGAGCCTTCTTCAGGTGTGAATGGCTCCATGGAAGGCTCCAAGGCTCCACACCTGAAAAAGGCTCCACGGCCGAAATATTGTGTATTCTTTCTTCTCTTTTCAGCATGCAATAAACCTATTACTTTTTCCCGAATTCCAACAAGCCAGGTATCCAAAAGAGCCAAGTGTAAAAGCCAAAGATTAAATCCTTAAACCGTAGTCAAAAGGCCAGGCAGATTTCAAGAAGCCAGGTATGGGAAATCTAAAAAGCCAAGAGTAACAAAACCAGAGATGTAATCCGTAAACAGTAGTCAAAAGGAAAAAGCAGCTCAAACAGGGCAGTTTATGTTCGGCCAGGGTGTCCTAAAATAGGGAAGTGCCATGGGGTGTGGTGATAGGACAGGTAAGCTGGTTGGTTAGGTGCTTCGGCGGAGTCTATGCCTTGTTAAAGGGACAGAGTGTGATACATGGGATGTAAGAGCGCCTGGGGATCCCTCCAGGGGACCGGAGGCTGTTATTGGTGAAAGAGAAGTCTGGTCCACCCTGCTCAGCCACTTACCACCGTGATCCTCACCAGGAGTAAGCAGCTGGAAAATGATGATGTTGATGAATTTTATTACTTCAAAACATGTAGTTCAAATTGATAATGAACCTTTGATTTTGTAGGTAAGACCACAATTGTTTTCCATATGTCTGTTCATCTGATTAGTGATATAATCATACCACTCAATCCAGTAAGTGTATAGAATTGAATTTCTGAAGTAGGTACTGTAACACATCCTGTTGCTCTATCCTCTACCAAAGATCACGCTGGGGATTTCTTTGGGTGAATCAGTAGCCTGGACTGTGCCTTATGATTCCTGAACGTGGACTGCACTGTGTTCTACTGAGAATAACATTTAGAAGTTCTGCAGTTAATGATCCTCAATGCCGCATTGATACTGTACCTACAGTATCTGAGTGAGATTGTACCCTGTTGTACTCTAACTGCAGTCATGAAGAGGGCATTTGGTCCATCTTGCATATTTTGTGGTTTTAGATGCTGAGTGAAATTAAAATTTCATTCAATTATTTTATTTTAACATCTTGGGTATCAAGTGACTTGGAAACCATATACACACCACTCCTTGTATGGAGCAATTTTTCTCATACTCAATACTAACATTGAATTTCTTTTCAATTTCATGAGCCCAGTGCTGGAGTACTACAGCTGCTAGTGCTGATTTCCCAGTATGGGGCTCCAAAGCCATTTACAAAAACCTAGTAAACTGTCTGCCATGAGAGATTTATTAAATTATTGGGAAGCAAATTGCCTGACAGATATACTGTAAGTGTGAAAACACCATCAGTCCTGCTGCTCCAATATACATTTTTAAACTCTTAACTGGCCCAAAAAATGCCACCCGAACTGTACTGACAAAGGGGGTTGCTGGGGGTTGCTGGCATTGGAAAAACGGTCAGTGTGCAGAAGTTTATTCTGGACTGGGCAGAAGGAAAGGAAAACCAAGATGTTCACTTCGTTTTTTTTCTTCCCTTTCGAGAGCTAAATTTGATAAATGATGAAGAATATAGTCTCATTGGACTTTTCCAGCACTTCTATCCTGAAATGAATGAAATTGGTAATATTGACTTAGGTGATAAAAATGTTTTACTCATCTTTGATGGTCTAGAAGAAAGTCAGCTTCCCTTAGATTTTCAGAACAATAAGATCTGGCGTGACGTAACACAGACAATGTCACTGGATGTGCTGCTGACAAACCTCATCAGAGGAGATCTATGTTCTTCTGCTCATGTCTGGATAACATCCCGGCCAGCAGCAGCTGGACTGATCCCTGCCGAGTGTGTTGATCGAGTGACCGAGGTACGAGGTTTTAACGATCAGCAGAAAGAGGATTATATTAGGAAGAGATTAACTGATGAGAGCCTGGCAGGCTTTATTATCACACATATCAAGTCATCAAGGAGTCTCTACATCATGTGTCACATCCCACTCTTCTGCTGGGTTTCAGCAACTGTCCTGGAGCAAATAATTGGAAAACAAGGCTGTGAGGTCCCGAAAACTGTGACGGAAATGTACACACAATTCCTGATAATCCAGACTATCAAGGGACAGAAATACCTCAAGAGAAGTGAGGGATGTATACCAACACTATTAGAGTCAGATAAAGATGACATTATTAAGCTGGGGCACCTGGCTTTTCAACACCTGGAAAAAAAACAGTTTTGTATTTTGTAAAGAAGACTTGAGAGATTGTGGCCTTGATGTCACCCAAGCTTCTTTGTACTCTGGTTTATGTACTGAAATATTTAAAGAGGATTCAGGACTGTTTAAAGAGAAATTTTATTCATTTATACATTTGAGTATGCAGGAGTACTTTGCTGCTCTATATGTGTATCTGCAGTACTCAAATAATAAAATCAATCTTCTATCTCAAAGCAGAAAAGAAATCCAAAAAAGGAAAGGTGAAGAAATGCATGTGTTTGACCTGCACAGAATTGCATTGGACAAATCTGTAAAGAGCAAGAATGGGCACCTCGACCTTTTCGTGCGCTTCCTTGTTGGCCTTTCACAAGATTGCAATCAGAAGCTCTTAAGCTTCCTCTTCACACAATCAAAAAGCATCCAACAGAGCCAAAAGAAAACAATCAACTATATTAAAGAATTGATTAGGAAGGGCCTCTCTCCAGAGAGAAGCATTAATCTCTTTCACTGTTTAAATGAACTGAAAGACACTTCCCTAATGGAGGAAGTCAAACAGTTTCTTAGATCAGGAAGTCTTTCAGGAAGATGCCTCTCACCTGAACAGCTGTCAGCACTGGCGTTTGTGTTGATGATGGCAGAAGAGCCGTTGGATGTGTTTGACATGAAGACATACACAACATCCATGGACGGCTGTTTGAGGCTACTGCCACTCATCAAGTATTGTAGACAAGCTCTGTAAGTGATGCGACAAGAATGTCATTTTCGGCAATAAATTCATTTTCTTAAAGTATGATTATAATCATCCACCTTTTGAAATGTCTTCTTTTAAACTGTGACAAAACTGAAGTCATGCCTCTGAGCACCTCCAATCAGCTATCTAAAGCCAATGTAGTAACCCTATATGTCAGTTGAAGATACTTGATTCAGGCTTCCTATCATCTCAGTATTTTTCTGATTTATTATCTTCCTACTCCCCCACTTTGTAATCTTTGTTAATCTGATTATGGTATCCTGACTGCCCCTCCAGTTCGCTCACACTGTATAGATGACAGGGCCTTCTCCTGCTGCACCACAGGGCCCTGGAATTCTATCCCCATGAGTATAAGAGAGTCACCTTCACTGAGAGCATTCAAATTCAGACTCATAAACTTCATCTTAGAAGAAGTATTTTCAGGGAATGCAAGTAATTATGAAAATACCCTGATGGCACTTCTTCAAACATTAAATGCTACAGTACATACAGTACCTCTCACTGACTTTGAAAAAAGAGAGAATTATTGCATAAAGATAAATATATTATGTAGTTGACATGTTTAAGTGTAAAATAGAGGAGCTTTTCAACTTTCCATGTCATATTGTAAAAGCCATAAACTACAATATAATCTTGAACTATACAGATTTCTTTAGGGATGTGTTATAGAGCAGCCAGAGTTGAAGTGTCAGAAGTAGGTTAATATGCAACGGGGTGGCCTCAGGACACTCCAGATACTTGGAGAAAATGCATAATATTAATATGCAGGGGGCTATTAGGGAATAAGCAACACCTATTGGTAGCAGATTTACCAGTTTAAGAGTACAATGAGTACAGTCTTAGTTTTGGGTTAGACCCACACTGTCAGGGTAAGTGAGAAACATACACTAATGTCACGGGGAGATTCCTGAGACACTGAAAGACCAGAACCCAAAAGGGGTTCAGCAACAGCCCCAGAGGGGAATGGGGCACTAAGAGTCTCGCAGTGAGGCTCCTGTCTGTCTTGGTCTAGACCTGTGTAATATAATAAATGCAATCTTGCAGTGAGATTGCAAATAAACAGTGTTGTGGTAAGACTCTAAGTTCACACAGTCTGATTTATTGAGCTTTGTAGTAAGTTCAGGAAATCATGCAGCGAGGCTGCTGGTTATTTTACGAGTCTCAAGGGGGAGAACTCATGTAACAAAGTTTACAGTTCAGGTCAGAAGTCTCATGTTGAAACTGTTAGGTTGTAAGGTAACAGAGAGAAGGGGAAAGTTTTCAATAACACAATTTCTTGTGTCAGCTCACTGTATAGAAACAAGGCAGTTTTGAGAGCATACTGACCAAAATGGAAACAAACAAATTGATGATAGTTTCCACTGATTGTATTTGTAGGTAAAGAACATTAAAAATGGAGGTATCAGATGGGACAAATGTATGATGTCCTCTTTTGTATCTGAATCCTAAATCAGGGGCCCATCTTAACTTAATTTCTAAGAACATGACTCACAGGAGTTAAGTTGTACCAAGGTTATGGAATTGCTGTATGTGCTTTTGACATTAAATTGTCCTTACCCTCCATTTCACCTTTCTTCCACTCCAAAAAAGCAACAGGTTTTCCTTTGAAAGCAGGATTTTAGGCCTTGAAGTGAGGAACATGTGAGGTTTTTATTGCTTCATGTGATAACATTTCTCTTTTAACACATATTGTATGTATAAGGAGCCATACTTGAGACTGAAAACACTTTTTGCAGTTTCTTGGCAATTTGCCTCATCTATACTGTTCTCCTCCCTGAACCTTAGAACCTCAAAAACTCATTTAAGCTGTCAATTTCCTAGACATCATATCTGATTCATAGCTCTTTGACATAGCAGTTATCTTGTAACTGTCTGTTTGTTACCTTTTCTTCACAGAGTCTGAGACCATTAGAATACTGTATTGAGAATTGCCCTAAATTTAATAACAAATACATTTAAAGTGCAAATAAATTCATATTATTACTTTATATTAATATATTAACACTTAATACTAAAATATTGATCATTATTTTATAATTTTTTTATTTCTCTGTACAGGCTGGACCACTGTAATCTCACTGGTGAATGCTGTAAAGCTCTGATCTCAGCTGTTCAGTCAAACCCCTCACATCTGAGAGTGCTGGACCTGAGATCCAATTACTCAGCAGGCAAAGAAGTGAAGTTACTTTGTGCTGTGCTTAGGAATCCAGCCTGTAAAATGGAGACACTGAGGTGAGAACTGCAGGAGTTTAGGAGAAGAGGTGACCTTGAAAGACATGCTACCATAGAGCTATGTGAACTTCAATTAATCTCATTGCTAAATCATTTAATGGATTTCAGCATCAGTTTCCTCAAAGTGATTGTGTACTAATTCTATTTGTTTATCTGATACTTTTTTCATATGATCAGAACATCAGGCAGTTGGCATAACTTCTCAGAATGATCTCCGCTTATCCAGTGCTGTTGTGTTCCAATTATGTTAATGCAACCTGTTAACATCATGTAAACTTTAGTCACAAAGTAGCAATTAAGATATAAAAGCAGGTCTTTATAGTGAAAATAGACATGCTTTTTCAAACAAATGACTAACAGTAGGTCTTCTCCCATTTGTAGTCTTTTTATTCTATGAATAATGTTAACAGCTTCAAACTAAAATAAAATATTAGATTTATAGTAGCAGACTTGGAATGAAGATGGACTGTTAAAACATCTTATACATTCATAATATAATCCAAGATAAGAAAGTTAGATTGATTTCTATATTTGTAATACTGTTTTACACCCTGGGTGAATTACAAAAATACAACACCAGAGTCCGATCAGAATGTTGTCTTTCTATGTGTTCAAAGGTGGGATAGTGATGAACCCCCTTCTTCTTATTTCTGTAGACTGTCTGGCTGTCAGATAACAGAGTGTGGCTGTGAAGCTCTTGCCTCAGCTCTCCAGTCGAGACCCTCAAGCCTGACAGAACTGGACCTGAGTCACAATTGCCCAGGGGACACAGGAGTGAAAAAGCTGTTTGCATTGCTGGAGACTCCAAGCTGTAAACTAAAGAAACTGAAGTAAGTAGAGAGTTCGGGAGAGTAAGACATCAGTCATAAAGAATGTAGCTGTTCTTATAACTTCTGTCTCATACATCTGTGCCCTTGTTTTCTATAATGTAATCGAAACATACATATACAGATGCGACCACTCAGAAAACGTAGTATATCTTCCAAATGCCTCAAAAATAACACTATGCGGTAGTTATGTAATTCACTGGCCAAAGACAATGTTAATGTTAATGTTAATAATTAAACTTAAAATTAATATTCCCTATTAAGTGGTATTAAATTAGTATGACAACTTTTTTATAACAATAATGGAAAGTGTTCTTATTATGTATTCTTAGAAACTAATAAAACTTTATAGCTTTTTATGAAGCATATAAACTTTATATACAGTTGTTAGAACAAGAATGTCAAAACTTACACCAAAATAACCACCATAAGTTACAGAGTTAAAGACTATGATGCATAAAATGTTTGTGAAGAAGGTGGATTACTGTTTTGTACTTGTGATTTCCTGTTTTTTATATTTAGCTACCTCTACCATCTTCTGTAGGTACATTAGGTATATATTTCATATAAGAACATACTGTATGGCTTTAAAGCACTACAGTGCAGGATGTGTGAAGCATATTTTCATAATTGAAATGTAAAGTTAAATTGTTTCCTGATTACTTGTTGCTGAAATCTGCATTCAAACAAAATATAGATTAAGTAGGTAGCTGTATCAGCATGTGTAGGCTGCAAAGGAACAAGTAAAGGTTTATACCATGAAAAGAGAAGAAAAGAAACATGTTTTTGGTCTTCGGGTTCTTCTTCTTCACATCCGAAGAAGGATCCACAGCCGAAACATAGTGTTTCTTTTCTTTTCTTTTCAGAATTGTATAAATCTTTACTTGTTCCTTTGCAAAATATGGATTATTTCGAAGCAGATGCAAACCTGAAAGAAGGCCACCGCGTTCACAACGAGCTATTTTTTATATATCCAACTGAGTAACTTGGTTTTTGTAAAATAGCCCTACTTTCTTTTTTAATTAATTTAATATTTAACACTGTGCTGTAATAAACAGTTTAAAATAAAGAAGTCTTAACACTATACAACTTAAATTGTATAACTGGAAAAAGATTATCCCCAGCATTGGCTGGGATTCATTCAATTCATTCATTCTGCCTGCCTTTCTGGTGACTGCCCAAATGCTTCTACACACCAGGTTAAGCTTTCATTGCTCCACCTGGTGGTACAAAGTAGTGCAGTGTGACGACTGAATATTTTTAAAAATGTGCAACACCCCACAGCACTCGTGCTGCAATGTTCTGCATTATCCTCTGTGCATTCTGAATGGCTGGATCTGTATAAATATATACATCTGTACAATACTAGGCATTATCCAGAAAGATTCCTCCACAGAATCCAAATCTCTCTACTTCAGTATTAACTGAAATCACTTACAAAACTAGTATTTTATCCTATCCTATCAGCTACTGACAGTAAATATGAAGGATAAAATTCCGTGACCATCACTAAAAGAGGGGATTAGCCTCCAAATGATGGAATGTTACCCACAGGCAGCGAGAACTGAACGTTTAGACTAAACTGACTTTGAGTCTTTGTCTGCTGCACTGTGCAGAGACTATGCCCACACCCATACACTTCTGCTTTTTTGATTAACCTGCGATATCTGCTGTACTGACCTGATAGAAGCAGCAGCCAGGAGATGGTAGAATGAATTCGAGAGCAGCGTCTTCTGAAAAAATGCAGGGCAGGCAAGTGAAAGGAAAACTGACACAATCCTGAGACACAGTCAGACAAGCATGGGTCAAGCCATGAAAGTGAAAGTGAGAAAGTGAGAAAAGCACAAAGGTGAATCCATAGGAGAGTCAAATAACAGTCAAATTCGAGAGTTAATTTTCCCCCTTTTCTCTTTTTTTTGTGGGCGGAACACACATTCCACAACATCAACCAATCAATTAAATCACAGGTGCCCAACCTTTTTTAATGTAAGATCTACTTTTTCGTTCGCCAGTCCAGCACTATCTAACACTATGAATTTGAAGCTCTGATATGGGAAAAACATACTGTAGGCACATCAGTACAATAGTGATACCCATCACTAAAATGACAGCAAATTAAAGCAAGTGGCTCATGCTTCAGTGAACAAGTAATGTTCCCCATTTTAGAAAAAAGAATATCTAAGCTTCGTCGAGAACACTTGTAATTTTTATTTACGTGTTGACACTGCTGATCATGTCAATTACATTTTTATTTTGTCCCTGCAGCTTGATATTCAGCTCATTCAGCAGTTTAGTCAAGTCTGTGAGGAATGCTAAATCCAGAAGCCATTGGTTATCCTCTAATTGGTCATATTCACCATGTTTAAACGACTTGAGAAACTCTTTGATTTCAGGCAACAGCTCTCTGAACCTCGCCAAAAATTTTAGTTTTTGAAATCTCCAAACAGTAAATCGGCAGCAAAGCTTCTTTTAATACCTTTCCTTTGCTGAGAGACCTTTTGTGCCATTCTGAGTGAGCCAAGACATGGTTCACTCAGAATGATGCGATAATTGCTGCTTTCCCTCTTGTATCCCTTGTGAAAACCAACTGCTGTGCTGGTAGTTGAGATTTTAACTTTTCCACTTTCCATAAATCACTTTTAATGGGAAAGACTATATCATCTGTTTTGTGTGTAGTTTTGAATTGTTGTTCTATATTTCCCTTTTTGGCATAGATGCTAGCATTGCAGATTAAACACCCACACTTTGAATGAGAAAGTACAAAAAAATCATCATGCTCCCATTCCTTGTGGTAATGGCAAACTTTCGGTCTCTTTGCTTCATCATTTTCGCTCAAACACTACAACTATCAAATAGGCAATCAAACATATAAAACTGTTAGCAAATTTGTCACAGCTAGTCTGTTTCACTCCGCTATGCAGTGTAGCAAATGTGGGGTTCGAACGGCAATAACCAGGAGAACATTCTTGGTTAGCACACACAACACTATTTACAGAGCTCCTGTAGCCTTTTTTTCAGTGGCAGCCAGCACCCAGGCAACAGAAACTTTTACAATGCAGTCAACAAGGGTTAAACACACACAAGGGCAGTAAAATGTATGACTTACAGCATAGATTTGAATGGATGATTAGGCTATTGAAAAAAGTAAATAGTCAAATAGCCCATTTATTTTTTGCCAAACATTCTTGCGATGGACTGGTTAGCACTCCTGCGATCTACTGGTTGGGCAACCCGAATTAAATAATTTTCTTTTTTATTACCTTATCCCCTCCTTCCCTATTATAGCTTTAAGTAAAATATACTGTATTTAATCTGACTACACCACCCTCAATAAAGTTGAGAGAACCTCTTTATTATAGTATTCAGCTTCTTTAATTATATTATATTTAATTATAATAATACAAATATCAATGTAATAATTTGTATGCTATATTTTATTATTTGAGAAAGTCTCTTTGTAAAAAGTAAAACCTATGTATTGGTCAGGAATCAAATTCAGACATTCCACATGACAGGCAAGAATTCTGCTAATGAGCACAGCAACACATCATACAGCTTGGATGAGCTAAATTAAAAACCACAAGCACTGCCTTTTTTCATTTTCTACTAATTTTCAATGATACTACAAGTGTTTCTTTTTCCATTGCAACAAAAACAACAGAACAAAGTTATTAAAACAATCACGTAAAAACTGTTCCAACATATCCAGAGCAAGTTGAAGAATATAATGCATAAAATGTTTGTGAAGAAGATGGAATACACTTCTATCGTGGAATACTGTTATTTTTTGCTACCTCTAACAGATATATAAATATGTTTATATTAATAAATTAATATAGTAAATGATGTTCAAAGATAGTTTAATACTTCAGTTATTTTTTTATTTTCCCCTACCAAAACTTCCCTTTTGTTACATGATTATATATTAATATTCCATATTAAGTGGATTTAAAGAAAATTAGTAATACAGATTAAATGAAGCTGTGGCTTCACTATCATCTAACACACTACTAGTGCCACCTTTCAATTCTCTTTGGCCATTGAAAAATTAGCTAAATTTTGGCAGTATTTTAATAGTTCAGTATGCCAGATGATATTGCAATATGCCACAGTGAGCTTGCTTTAGACCAGGCATTTACAGCACAATTTGAATGGCTATATTTGTAGATTACCATATGTCATGAAAGACTGGGCCCAGTTCATATAAAAAGCATTGGAAATGGTGGTTGTCTTTTTTACTAGGTTTCTTTTTCTATAACTTAAAATACAATGTATCATTGCCTATGCTCGGATGCTGTTTGTGGACTTAAGCTCTGCATTTAATACGCTGCAGCCCCATCTATTCATAAGCAAGTTGAAGCAAATGTCCGTTAACCATAACGTTATATGATGGTATCATTCATTTTTAACAAATCGTACACAGTATGTCAGGGTCAGCAAAACTCTTTCTGAGTCACGATCTATTAGCACAGATGCCCCTCAGGGCTGTGTGAGCTCTCCAGTTCTGTTTAAACTTTATACAAATTATTGTACAAGCAGTAGTCAAAGCAACTTAATTTTCAGATTCTCAGATGATACAGCTGTTCTTGGCTTAATGCATACCGTAACCGTGCTGGTCTACTCATGTTGAGTGTTCTCCAAAGTTCAGCAGCGCTTATATTTACTGTGAAGACTAAGAGTGTTTGGGGTTCAACAGGAAGTAATGCTACTCTTTTACCATGCTGTAATCGACAGCATATCAGATATGGTATTACAGTGTGGTTTGGTAAGCTATCAGTTCATTTAAAATCGCAAATTACTTGCCTCATCCAGACTGCTTTGAATGTCATGGAAGTGAAACAGCATCCCTCCCTGCAGACAATCTTTGAAAAATCCATAATCAAACAAGCAAGAAAAAATTATATCAAATCCTTCCCACATCCTCAACTCTGAATATCAACTTCTTCCTTCTGGCAAATGTGTTAGGGTTCCCAAATGTAAGTCAAACAGATACAAACCACTATCCATTAAAGCTGTCAACACAAATGTCAAGGGTAAACACAATTTTGACTCTTACAACCCACTTGAGTTCAATATGTTTTTGTGATGTGTTACATGTTGTTATGTGTTATATTGTAGGTCAGGTACAGGAATGACATGTACACATATGAATACATTAAGATGAATCAGAATTTAAATAATCTAGATTTCAGATTATTTTTATTATAATGGTTACTGAGAAAACTTAAACAGGTGTATCAAAACAACACAATTCCTTCTCCATTTTAATAGTTCAAAGTTAAACAACACCAATGAAGAATGTCATGCCAATCATGGGAAACATGAGCTGTCTCACCTGACTGTTTTAAATGAACATTTTTTTCTATCCCTACTTTGAAGATAATCTTGATTAATAAACCTATATTATATAATTTATATAACAAACACTTGACAAACTAAATGTAATGTGTAAACGTGTATGGTTTTACATAGAAAAGACGTTGTCTGTAAGAAAACAGCATAGGTGTTTGAAGTGTAAAATATTTATCTTGGTATTTTTTGTTAGAATCATAAAATGCACCTGTAACACCTTTTTTAGAATGTTGTATACTCAAAAATCAATGTGTTGCGCTTTACAAAAAATTAGCTTAGATTTTGTCAGTATTTTAACAGTGTAAATAAGGACAAATCGTAACATTAACTTTTATTTCAATGTGGCGTAATTTTAACTCTACACGTATTCTCCACATTAACAAAGCATAGTTTAAATGAGTTATATGTGTAATTCCTAGTTTTACTATATATTAATCCTACAACTATTCATACACGCTCCTTTCAGATTTACAAATAAACCCCTGAGCTCTTCCCTGTAGCCTAGGTTATTGCCTTATCACTGAGGGGACCTGCAGTGCACTGGCCTCAGCTCTCCGTACAACCCAGTGTCAGCTGAAAGACCTGGACCTGAGGGACAATGATCTGAGGGATTCAGGAGTAAAGGAGCTGTCTGCTGCACTGGAGGATCCGCATTGTAAACTAGAAAGACTGGGGTGAGTTTGTGAATGCTGTGAACTACAGTAATTGGGTTGAGTACTGCAAAAGGGTAACCAGACATCTTTATTTTCTATTAAAGGCCCCATTTTCCTGACTTTTTTCAAAATATTAAAATCTAAAGAGGTTTTGACAAAATTATATGGGCATCATGCAAACACCAATGTGGACTGGTTTTTAGGGTTCAATCCACCTGGTTGTGTGTGCAAAGCAGACAGGTGACTATACTCTCCATATTATTTTTTAAATGATGTGATCTTAATTGACACATCTGCTTAAATAAATAATTAGCTAAGATGCTAATTATGAGTTCCCATTAAGTTTATCTTTCAGTTGTGTGCAGTATTGGTATTTCAGAGGTTTGGTCAATCCAACGTTTGTAGGATTTAAGATGCTAGGCAGAGCAGTGAGACGTTGTAAGCATCTGAATTAACAATGTAAATAGAGCCAGACTACAAAAAAGGAACTATATATGCATGAGTTGGGATATTGATGAGCTATTCTCTCTTCAGGCTTTCTGGATGTTGGGTCACAGAGGTTGGCTGTGCAGCTCTGGCTGCAGCTCTACAATCAAACACCTCAAGACTGAGAGAGCTGGACTTGAGCTACAATCATCCAGGGGACTCTGGAGTGAAACTACTCTCTGCTGTCCTGGAGGATAAAAAATGTAGACTGCAGAAACTGAAGTAAGTATAGAGACTAAGAGTAGAAGGTCTGTCAGTGACAAAAGAGGAAGTGTCATAGAATAATAATTTCTTATACTTACATAGCACCTTTCTGGACACTGCACTCACACTTTACAGGTAATGGGGATTTGCTTCCACAACCAATGTGCAGTACCCCCCTTGATGATGTGACAGCAACCACAGTGTGCCAGTATGCTTACCACACATCTGCTATCACAGCTGAGTGATGAAGCCAGTTCAGAGATGGGGATTATTAGGGGGCCATGGTAAACGCCAGGATGTCGGGGTACACTACTCTTTTTGAGAAATGCCCTGGGATTTTTTAATGACCAGAGAGAGTCAGCACCTTGGTCTTACATTTCATTTAAAGGACAGCTCCTTTTTATTGTAAAGTGTCCCTGTCACTATACTGAAGCATTAGGACCCACACAGACCACAGGGTGAGCACCCCCTACTATTACCTCCTCCAGCAGCAACCCTACCTTTCCCATGAGGTCTCCCATCCAGGAACTCACCAGGCTCACCCCTGCTTAGCTTCAGTGGGTTGCCAGTTGTGAATTGCAGGGTGGTATTCTGTAGCTGCTGGCTATATAGAATGTTATAATAGTGTTCTATAATTGTTTATTCTTGAGGTGGAAGATCACCTACAAAGCCTACAAATAAAGACATTCCATGATCAAACCTAAACACAACACAAAGATGCATGTCTAACCTACCATTCCAGGAGGAACAAGTCCTGTATCAGTTTTTAAACAGCTTATCAAATAAAATACTGAATGCTACTTCAACAATGTATGTTTTTGATACTCCACAAAATCAAATCACTCACCAAAACTTGTCTGTCTCTGAGACTCTCCAAAAACCTTTTATATATAAGACATACATAGTATATATATATAAGATTCATAAACACTCACAAATTTCTCAGTTCCAGAAAACTCACAAGTTCTTTAGGTCCACAGCCCACAGCGAGTCCTATGGTGGACAGCACACATCAAGTATCTGCCTTCTGGCCTCCAGACAGCAGATCAATCAACTGACCCAGAAAGCCTCTGATTCCTGCTTTTCAAATTGTCAACTGACCAGCTGTCTCCCAGCAATTGTTCAGGTGACTGAACACAGCTAAGCTTATTCTCCACAGCTTTATGATGAATGTGGTCCAGACAAGGCCACCATCTTATCTGAACCTGCTGCCCTTTCATATTATGTAAAACCATAATGGCTTCTTGACCACTTTTTAATTTTGTTTACTGTTAATGTGCAGCCCATAGTAGCTCTAGTTGTTTACAAACTGTTTTGGCAGTAAATATGTTCATTGCCATTTTAGTGATGTAATTGAGTAGAGTACTCTGAGATGTTACACAGACATCTTTATTTTCTATTAAATGTTAAACATTATCATTGTTATTCCTTTATGTACCAAGAGAGGTGGGCCACTGCCAAGTGGTTTGCAGGAATCTGTGGTAACAGTTGCAATAAAACGATGCATCATTTCATTAACAACCACAACACTACAAACTCTACAATTTCTTACCTTCAGAAGTTGATATTTTTCCCCACGCGGGTCATAAACAGCTTGGCAAAACATAACTTCTGCAAAACAGTCAAAGGCTATAGTCGATGAATTCCAAATTTAGTAGCTATTATTCTAGTGACAATGCAACTAACAATAATCAATTTTATTAGAACTTTTCAACAAGAGCTATGCAACAGCAGTAATATATGTCAGTGGAAAAATCTCCTCTACCAGCTGCAGGTAAGTGTCTGTGTGCAGTACAGGCTGACCTAGCGCGAGAGAGATACAAGCAGCTTCTATACACTGACTGGAGGGGCAGGAGGGAAAGTGACAGCAGAGACGGACATGTTTGTGTGTACTAACCAGAGTCACAGAAGGGTTGGTTAGCTGAGGGTCTAAAGTTGTGGTGCTGTAAAGGCAGATTCATCAACCGTGGCTTCTTCACCAGCAAGGACCAAAGAGAGACTTTAAAGAAAGGCAGCAGAGGCTGCTGGCTGCAGTATTCCAGTGATGTGGCAACGGTGGACAGCAGACTGACTGGAGGCTGCAGAAATCCATGTGTGATTACTCGTGGACTGGAGAGACTTTGGAGAAGACGCATGGCCTTGGTGGCTGTCAGTCACAGACATTCACAAGGTGCTTTCTTCAGTTTATTATTTAAGCACGGTATGCAGGAAGACAGCAGGTGGAGAAGACCTGAAGTCTCCCCCTGAAGGGGAGCTATGTGAGCACATGAGACCTACTGTAAGAGGTCAGAGGGGTTTGGGTGGAAAAGTGCTTTCAGATTGTAGCAGGTCTTTCACCTGTCTTGTCATTCCGGAAGTCTGTTTTGTGAAGTGTAGTTGGTGTGAAAGCATGAAAAAACAAAGCAGTGTAAAAACTGAGTGACAGTGTGTGGAGATAACATATACAAACAGGTACACAACCAGCTCACTCAGTGAGGTAGAGCCTGTCTGTTATACCACACTTAGTGACTGTTTAGGCCTTACTACAGGTCCACTAACAGCTATCAAGTGACCTTGTTTGACCCTTTATTGTCTTTATAACTAACATTATCTTGACCTGCCCACTGTGTTCTAACCTGGCCAGGTTTAAGTGATGCTTAAAAAAAATCCGTAATCAAAACATCTTGATGGATTTGGGCAGGGAGTTCCACAAATGTGATTAGCACTGTAAGGTGTTACTACTTAGACTCTCATCATGCATTCAGTAAGGCTTGTCGAACTTGTGGATCTTTGACACCACTGTCTTCTGCCACTATGCAGGCATGTCTCTGTGTGCCTGAATCTGTGTGTCTGCTCTGTTTTCATACAGTGTTGACCACATTGGAAAGGACAGGGACAAACCAGGACTGCTGAAATGTGAGTCGGTTTTTAATTGTTTACGCAGACAAAAAAGGGGAGAGGGGGCACAGAGGAGGACGAAGACAAAGTGGACTTTTCCTGAATCTACCGACATCTGTCATCCCTGTCTTATGTTGCTCTCTCAAACTTCATTCCAGTCAGTTAACTGTGTATTACAGGGCTCTCCTCTGTCATACTTTCTGATTTAACATTTCCTATCTTACTGTATCTGTGCAATTTCTTTTTCCTCTCTCTATTCACCTCTTCACTTTTAATTTACCAGTTCCTTACTAATCTTTTTCTTATTAAATTTATTGCATTCAGTTGTAATACTTTTTGAGATCCACTTTTTTATAGGGGAGTTGTTTTCTTTTTTTCAGATGCGTGTGATCTCACATTGAACCAAGAAACAGCCCACAGATGTCTTGCTCTGTCAGAGGAAAACCGGAAAGTCACAGTTATGAGACAGGAACAGCCATGTCCTGATAACCCTGAGAGATTTGACTATTGGTCCCAGGTTCTGTGCAGAGAGGAGCTGACTGGGCGATGTTACTGGGAGGCTGAGTGGAGTGGGAAATGGGTATCTGTTGGAGTCACCTATAAAGAAATTAGCAGGAAAGGATGGAGTCAGGGTCCCCTTGGATGCAACAACAAGTTCTGGTCTTTTAACTGCAGTGACCAGTTTTACTCCATCTGTCACAAGGAGAGCTGGGCTGACATACCCGTCACTCTGTCCTCCTCCAGAATAGGAGTGTATCTGGACTGCCCAGCTGGCACATTGTCATTTTACAGCATCTCCCCTGACACACCAATTCTACTCCACACTGTCTTCACCACTTTCACTGAACCCTTGTACCGCGGATTCTGGGTCTGGGGTCCTGACTCCACTGTCTCGCTGTGTCAGATAGAATAACTGCTATGGCCTTTGGGAGAAGGTCTTTTTCCATCTCTCATTTGCCCTCTGCATCTTCTTCAAAATGTTTATCAAGTTAACTGTATTTTTCAGTTTTGCTTACATGCAGGTTGGGCAATGCTCGTTGATTAAAATGTACAGGTAATATGATACAAAAAAACAGTCCTGGAATTGCTCTCCCGTAAGCTCAAGGAAAATGACAACTTTAAGTCAGAGGAATTTTCAAGGAACCTATACGTGGAATAGGAGGATCCTTATGTGTGACCGGAATCCCACAGGACGCAGAGTAGCAAAGGGACAATCCAAAAGACAAAATCCAAAGGCTGGGTCGATAAGGGAGGCAGAGGGTCCAGTAACAAGAGATATTCAAAAACAATCCAAAAGACAAAATCCAGAAGGCAAGGTCAAGAGGCGGAAGCAGAAGATTCGTAACAGGAGATCGGTCAAAAGGTTTGGAAACACACACTGGAGAATACTAAGAAAGGCTTCTCAATAGTGAGCATGGGAAGGTGTGCGAAGGGGGTTTAAATACTGAAAGGAAAGGGGTGTGATTGGATGATTGGTTAGGGAGTGAGAATTTGATGAATCTGATGCATGTGAGAATGTGCTGGGTTCAATCAGGGATGAGATTGGGAAGCAGAGGTTCCGGGAATGTAACGTCGTTTGCGGGGGAGAGTGTGGGGCGTGACAGGAATCCACCTTTTCAAGGCAGTCCACAGGTGAAATACAGTGTTCTTGAGGCAGCACAGCTTTGCTTTAAACAAGAGTGAATGGCTGAAAAGAACCGAAAGAAACAAGACCAAGGTTGTCAGGCAACAATTACTCTTGTGCTATAAACAGGGTAGTACTACTCTGATTAGATGGATGTGAATATTGTATTTTATAACACTTTCTGTATAGTATATGTAATTAAGTGAATACATGCATTCTACTGTAAATAGAGGATTGTAAATCCGACTGTTAAAAATAATTTAAGGACATAATTTCTTAATTGACAATAAATTGTTTTTATTTTTAGCCCTAAAATGTCTTTAATACTATTGTAGCGGCAAGGCTTATTAAAATACAGGAATTAAGTTTGCTGTTCCCTTGCCAGTCTCTCTCTCCGTCATCTCAAGTGGTGCTGGATACAGAGAGGCGATTCCACTTGGTTTCCTCATAAGGAACAACTCCCAAAGCTGAGACACATCAGCCACCCTAATAAATGGTCGTCTCTGGCGCCTTACTGTCTGCGAGATTCCAAGTGAGAGCCTCATCCCAATTGGTTTACAACCCCAGGGTCAGAGAGCATGGTTACTCATCCTCCACCTAGATCAGCCAATCAGGAACAGGTAGGGCAGGGTAACCCCACGTGGGTCTCGGATGCCCATGAAACTTTCAACCAATGAACGACCGTAGTTCCTCCATGTAAAACAAGCAGCACAGAGCTTCCCCGGGGTGCCTCCTGGACATTCTCAGACTCAGCTCTGATAATCATGTAACAGCCAGTGTGTCTGAGTGCCAGGACTTTTCTTTGTTCTAAGAGTCGAGAACGGAGGTCGCCAGCGCGTAACCAAAGGATCCACCCGAGGTTAGCCCAGCAGCAAGCCTCGTGAACCCACTGCGAACGCTCACCTGATCAACAAGTGAACTACGTTCGGAACTGTGGAGAGCTGAAATCAGTATTCAGGTCTAGTGTTACATCAGGAACGAACTGGTCTTCTTCCTGTCTAAAGAGTGTGACCTGCTTGGACCCACAGACACTTTTCTCCCGTGCACAACCTCTGCTAGTTTCAGCCGAAGAAACTAGCAGGTCTTCAGAGAGCATCAGCGGCGCATCGCAGCAGGAATCTCTCCCTCCTTCTCCCACATTGCCAGCCGCACCGGCCACTGCTTGGCACCGGGCCAGAGAACACCGATTGGACACAGCAATAGCCTGCCACTGTTCTTTTTTGTCCGCGGGAGATCTGAATCCATTACAGTTGCATTCTGCATTGCAGCTGAATTCTGCATTACAGCTCGAGAATTCAATTGTTACATCAACCCAAGTTGATATCAATTTAATTCCTATGAGTGATGTACTTGTTTTGAGTATCTAATGTAGAAGTTGTAGCCAAGTTCATTTACGAAACGGTCTAAATGAATGATTTACTGAACGTGTGTCCCTCTTGGCATTTGTAACTCTTCGTGATTGAATATACCTTTTGTATTCTGCTAACCCTCACTCATAAGATCTGTTATGTTTATATGCACATTCTATGTATTTATAAATGTATTCTTGTGTAATAGTATCGGTGTGTGTTCGAATCTTTTGCTGCCTTTTGCTGCCTCACAAAGCTTTAGAGAACTTAACATTTCTATTATCAACAAATTGTAAATACGACGTTTACATTGGCATTACTAATTTTTCACTTGAGTGTATGGAGGATTGTCAGCTGTCAATGAGAGCAGTTAATTAAATGTATTTTTTTGATTCACAATCAGACAAATGCAACAAAAATTATCTTTGTCTTCTAAGTATATTAATAAACTTTCAGCATAGCTTTCTCCCCGTTTAGATTTATTTTTCTTGGGATTTTGGGATCAAACGTGGAAAGATTAGATTAGTAATCCTTTTTATTTTTTAAATACATTTTAGAAAAGTGTAATCTATACTAAAAAGCTGTATTTATTTAATACAACTCGATACTTATATTAATGGAGTTTAGTTGATACTGTTTAAACTTTTAATTATTTTAAATTGTATTACAGCATTGTACACATGCTTAAAAGAGGAGAAAACGCAAGCCTTCTTCAGGTGTGAGAGTCTTCTGCTCAGAATGAAATGTTAAAATGTAATGTAGGCTCTGAATGGGTTCAATTATGATTTGGGCTTGATTAAGGTCGCTGCCTTTCATCCAAAATCCTGCTTGAATCCTTCTAAACTAAAAATTAGACACGAGAAGGGGCTCTGGCGAAATTTCTCATTTTTTAATTTCTCTTTTTTTCTTGGAAAAATATCTTACCCGCTGCAATCCAGGCACAGGATTAAAAGAAGCCAGACAGGCAGGGGGAAGAGTGTGTTCTAAATAAAGAGGTATCCAGGTAACAGTGAAGGTAACAGCCGCAGACGTAGCCTACTTAGCCCGCCAGGGTTACCCTACTCTCCCAGAGGAGGCCCACCGGGAGATAGCGCTCCAGGCGTTCCTCTGGGCCCTGGCGCCAACTGAGGTGCAACGCCACGTGATGCTGGCCGCACCTGTCTCCTTGGAGCAGGCCCTGGCTCTGGCTGAGCAGGCTGATGCCGTATTCGAGGAGACCGGTGGGCACCAACGGAGGGGCGCATGGGGAATCAGATGGGGAGGAGGAGACGCCCAGCGCGGCGATGCTGGGGGAGCGACGAAGGCTGCTCATCTGCCACCGCTGTGGGGAGAGGGGACACATCGCACGGGAGTACCGGGCACTGGATCCCCGGGGACTCTGGAGGCTGTTGGGAAACAGGAGCGGGGCGGCCTAAAGGGGGGAAGACCGCCCTTGAGCGACGCTACCCCGGCTCCGGAAAGCCAGAGGGAGCGCTTCACCCCGCCTGCTGTGGGAAGGGTTGGCCACAGCCGGGGCTTATTTCTTCCCTGCCTCATCGGGGGCAGACCCTGCCAGGCCCTCGTCGACAACGGTTCGACCATCACCCTGCTGCAGCCTGGTGTCCTGCCGGGCACCGAGGCAGCCAGACCCCCAGGGCGCTCACCGTACACTTTGGGGCTGCGAGGGTGAAACACCCCTTCTACCTTGCCCCAGTCCATGAGGACTGTATCCTGGGGTTAGACTGGTTGCAGCAAGTGGGTGGTTGCCTTGACCTGGGTGTGAGGGACAGGGTGCTGCGCCGGGGGTGACGGGTGCCCTCCAGCGGCGAGGTCACTTGCTGCAACCAGTCCAACCCCAGGATACATGTTCAGCCATTCAGAGCCCTTAGGGGGTGAGACTACCTCTAGAAGTCACAGGCTGCATTCTGCTCAGCTTCTAGCTGTCAATCATTGACTCAGAAGGGGTATTCAATCAGTTTCTTATCAGTGCTCCTTTTTTCACACCAGAAGGCAACTCTGAGGTTTTTTTTTCAATGCCTAACAGCAGAAAAGGGCTCTCTAGCAGCGTCTGAAGGTTTTTATAGCAATTGCAATGGTTTTTTATTGGTATTGCTTTAAATATTTTTTATAATTTATTTATTATATGCGAGAAATTTAATTCCAGGTCTTCGCCAGTAAAAGTTATTGAATTACTTCCCAATCTCCGTTTTTCTGACACCCCCCAGTTTTGTAACAATATTGTGAAAAGATATTGGGACTTCTTTAATATCATCTATATATTTAGCACTCATGAACACTGTGAGCTGTTACCAGTCAAGTTCTGATACAGAAATACAAACTGCTAATAAAGGAGGTCAGTCACTATAAAACCTGAAAGTTATTAATTGTTTACAGGCAAGACACCAGGGGGCAGAGTGGGGTTAGGGATCTCAGTGAAATTGATGGGGCTTCAGAAACAAAGAACAAAGTCAGCAATAAGAGTAGAGGAACAGAACAAAACACAAAAGAAGCCAAGTTCACTCTGAGCTGTTTCAGTTCCCTCAGTATCCCTGCCACGAAGCTTAATTCAAGTTCAAGTACCTTTATTGCCATTTGCATGAACAGTGCTTTGAAAATCTTACACGGCTTATCTTAGTCAGAAAACATAATAACAAAAGGGTAAACACACAGACTACGTGCAGGATACTTGCTCCTGCAGTAGGCTGTATCGAGATTCTCCAACGAAGGACGTGTCAATAGCTTCAAAACAAACCCATTGACACAGTTCAAGACCTTTATTAAATCACACACCATATACTGGCTCTCCTGAGGGTTACCTGCTGTTCAAGGCATTTAAAAAGGACCTTATCCCTTCTCCTTGTCTGCCGATAACCAGCTCCTGGTTTCATACCCTCATTTCACTAATTCAGATGCAGCCATTCAAAATAAGCGGGCGATACCGCATTATTTTGCGGTATGCTTGACGCAGGCTACCGCAAGTTACGGTATTAATACCGTATATTCACGCATAGTGCCGCATGATACCGCAAATAAAATAATAGTATCCTGAATTTCTGCAAGGTGGAGCTAATAAAGCTCAACCTCTCATGTTTGAGCTGTCGCCATCAAAGTCTTTACCGAAGATATTACTAATAGTATTTATAATGAATGACCTTGGACAAGCTGTAAACTCAAAGTATTGCCCTGGTCCACATTCTTTTTTTCATTGACCGTCTTTGTAAAAGAAACACCACAGCATTTCGTTGATCCAATCACGCATTTGTTTCCAATCATGCAAAGTACAGTAATTTTTGAGAATCTCCGATTCACCATGCCTTTCACATGCTCATAAAATATATTGATTTAGGAACATGTATACTGTACTGTATACAGTATGTACATGTATATTTAATGTCTTTACTGTGCCTGTTTAAGTATTGAATATGGCTGGTCTCGGTACTTTAAAGAAAAAATAAACACCAGTATTCCATTTCTCCCTAAACACTTTAAGCATCGCAGTCTTTAACTAACGTGAAATAACGTGTATAAAAAGTGGTAGTTTTAAGCTTTTCTGTGAATACGCTTGATACCGGAGTCAACAAGCATACTTTTAGAATTTGATTAATAGGGAATATAATGTGGAATCGCGTATCTAAAGAAATTAATAACTATATAATTTGGTTTCTGTCAAAGCGCAATGAAACCTAGAACTTGATTCTTATGGACGCCCGGTCCCGCCAGGGATTAAAGAAAAACATGGAATCGCGTATCTAAAGAAATAACAGTATACAGTAACTATGTTCATGAACAAACAGTAGCATGTTACATTATTAATGTGGGGGTCTCCTCTTGCGGTTTTTGACTTTTTTTAAATTACAACCCATACATAAGCTGATACTGTTTAGACTTTTAATTATTTTAAACTGTATTACAGCAGCACAATGCACAATGCAACGTAAATCGCTACCTTTGTCTTCTGCGTAATAATGTTCAGAAATAAGAAATAAGATTGCTCATAAAGGTTGTTTAATGACAAAGTATTGTTTATCTCATGGCTAAATAGTCAAGTCTAGCCAAAAAGAGAAAACATCGACTTTATTTAAACTCCAGTGAAAGTATTAATGGTTTTTAATTACCATACTTTTATGGTACATGACTTTGCTAAAATGTATTTAAAAATAAAAACGATTACAAACGGCAGTGGAGAGAGAGAGACACACACTCAGTTTTTCATTGTCAAAAAGTAATTGTTTTTTACTTTGTTAGCACCCAGACAAACGCAAGCGCGTTTTTAATACAATGCTTTTATTCATTCTTAATCAGATTCACATTCCCGAATGTCCCCCGCCCCGATCAAAAAAGGGAAATTTTAGTAGCTAAGCATAAAAAGCAGAGGAGCATAACGAAGGTCATAAAGGTCAAAAGCTGCCCAGCCGTGTGGAATGCTACAGAACCCTAAACAGACAGTACACACTAGCCGAATATTTGACCAAGATATCCAGACACAGCTGTATGAGCTCCACCAGTAAAACTCAAAGTATTACGCTGGTTCACACTATTTGTAACGACTTTATTTCTTCATCGACAAAAAGTAACACCCACCACAGCATTCTCGTAACATTTTTACAAGACGAACTACAACATTTAAAAAATATCTCTAATCAATCCACTGCACTGCATTAAAACAAAACGAAAACTAAAATGCCCTGGGCATACCGTTTCGCGCTTCTTATCAGTTGCTCAAAAGTAATTTGACCGTATGAAATGCATAATATAAACCTAGAAACATATACGTGAGCAGTTTTTACGTAGTATCGGTGTCAAGACATACCTCTCAAATACTGTAAATCAAGTTAAAAATATCTCAAGACCAATTCTGGTCATAATGAAACCATGTTTCGTGTATGTTTTCTTTAAAGTACCAAGACCAGCCATATACTGTATGTTTATGTTCCAAAATTAATATTGTTTATGGCCTTCACACACGTTGCAGTATGCTCCTATTCTTTTTATGCTCAGGCACTGAAGATTTCCCTTCAGTGGTAAAATTCCATATAAATATTCAATACTTAAACGGGCACAAGTAAGACATTAAATATACATATACATACTGTATACAGTACAGTTTGCATATGGAAATATATTAATGTTCCTAAATCAATCTCTTTTATGAGCATGTGAAAGGCATGGTGAATCGATTCTCAAAAATTACTGTACTTTGCATGATTGGAAAAAAATGCGTGATTGCGAAATGCTGTGGTATTACTTTTACAAAGACGGTCAATGAAAAAAAGAACATGAGAGGTTGAGCTTTATTAGCTCCACCTTGCGGAAATTCCGGATACTATTATTTTGCTAGCGGTATTTACCGGTAACTCGCGGTATTTACCGGTAACTCGCGGTAGACTGCGTACAGCGTACCGGAAAATAATGCGGTATCGCCCGCGCATTTTGAATGGCTGCATCTGTAACTAACATAGATGGGACATTAGCTAGCCAATATGATAAAGGAATTACTTTTTTGTTTATTTCTTCAGCACATTTATTTGAACATTTCCATTGATTGTACAAGCACTGAAAAACTGTTCAATCCCTAGTTCATCAGTCATTTTCTTTTACTATAACAGATATAAAAACTCCCTTGCTTTTAACAGAGCGTTTCATAATTTCTAACAATGAAAATTATTTAAACTGTGACACTTTTATCATTCAACGAGAGCTCAAAATATCACAAGGATCCTGACGAGATCAACAAAGACAACAGAAAAAGATATGTGTATAAGATACTGTCCATGGGAGTCCAAGCTTTTTTATATGTGCTAAGTAGTCTTTAAAATTTCTTCATTAGACAGTGAAGTCAAAATTCCGGGATGTGCCTATATTAGTACACTGGGCAAACATTCCGAGGTGAAATTCTTCCAGCACGGGGGTACCTTTAAAGCGGAGATGACGGCACCGAATATTTTTGGTGCGCCCTCTATTTAAAGCCCTGGCCAAATATGAAGACAGTACGTACAATTATAATTCAAACTGAATTAAAAACTACACATCCCAGTTACCATGGTGGTGCTTGTGATCGTTGCGTTTAACCAACGAAACAGGGCGAAAACAGCAAAGACATTTTTCCAAGAAAGTTTAGCCTTTGTCACTAATGACACCACTTAATAAAGACATAAATATAGAAATGAACAATTAATTGACCTTTATCTTTCTAAATATCACAACATGTTCAAATCCAAGTCATTTTTAATAACAATGGGTAAACTGGGTAAACTATCACAAAGCTTTAGAGAACTTAACATTTTTATTATCAACAAATTGTAAATACGACATTTTACATTGACATTTTACATTTACAGGGATTCAAAATAAAACATGGAATCACGTGTCTAAGGAAATAGCAGTGTAACTACAGTACGTCTCCTACCTTGGGCTAAATACGCACACAATTCCCTCTCAACATCCTCAACAGGTATGTTTGTTTCAATGCTCTTTGGGATATCAACCACCTCTCATACCAGAATCCTCCCCAGAATCACCTGTCCCTTCAGTCCAGGAGTATATATCCAACTTGCAGGATTTTTGGAAATTGGCAAAAACTACCCTGTTGCGTACAGTGGACCAGCAAAAGAAAACCATCAACCACTATCGCTGTACGGTACCCAAGCTCAGACGTGGACAATTTGTGTGGTCATCTACCCGTAATTTACCACTTCGACAGTGTTCCCGCAAATTGGGCCATAGATACATCGGACCCTTCCGCTTCGTTTCCCAAGTCACGCCAGTTACCTACTGTTTGGTCATTCCACCCGCTCTCAGGATTCACCCTGCCTTTCACTTTTCACTACTCAAACCCTACCATAAATCTCCATTGTTGCGACCTCAGCCTCGTCCTCCCCCACCTTGAATAATTGATGGTATACCAGCCTACACAGTAAATGAAATCCTGGACTCCAGCTGGCGTGATGGGAGATTGCAATATCTAGTTGACGGAAGACTATGGACCAGAGGAGCGTTCCTGGGTATCTGAGAAAGACATTCTTGACCGCACATTAATTCATGATTTCCATTGCTGATTCCCAAACCATCCCGGGAGGGTGTCAGGAACCTCCCTTAAGGGGGGGGGTAATGTTATAGTTCCAACATCCGCCACCAGAGAACACTCCAACCAAGTACTTCATCCACTCAGGAGAGGCTTAGGTTAACCACACTCTCCCTGTTCATTCAGTGCTCAGTATTGGTGCAGACCTCTTGAGCTACAGGCCTTATATTGTGTTATCTTCTCTGGAATCCTTCTTGGTTTTTGGACCTTTGGTTACCCTCTAAGTTTCTCCTAGATTTTTGGCTCTTGACCCTTTTTCTAGTCTTTGACCATGACCCTGGATTTTCTGTTGCTTCAGTGTTTTGTGATATCCTGCCCACATAGGGTCCATCCCTTTGCTAATCACTGCCCCACAGTGCAACAGTAGAAATGGGACTTAAATATTTTAGTTTAATTTCATGTGAAAATAATACATTAATAGAAAATATATTGAAATCAAATCCATTAATGAATTAGTGTTTTCAGTATTTTTCTGACACATTTATTATTATTATTTTCCTTTTCATTTTTTTTCAAGCACTGCCTAGCCTGGTACTAGGCAGTGCTTACAGTTTACAGTTGCCCAAAAGAATGTTGGTACAAACACTGTGCTACACACCCTTACAAACACCTCCCTCAACAGGACTGTACAACGACTGAACTGCTGCAGCTGGGACCTCCTGCAGAAGCTGAGGGTGAAGATAAAGACACAGGACAGCCTGAGGAGGTGCTGGAAATTTCATTTAATTGTTTCGATTCCATCTTTTAAATTAGTGTTGCCATTTTTGTAGTTTCTTGGTTACTCTCCATTTTGTGAAACATACTGTACAGTCAGTTCTTACACTTCACAGTATTTTGAAGGATATTATTTCTTCTGTTAAAGAAGGTGATTCTGCCCAGTAAGATGCATTCTTCTCAAGATTTCCATAAACCCTATTACATTTAAAACATAAAATTCAATCTAAGACAACATAATTAACACTTAATAATGCCTATAGTAAAGAGTTCTTTATTTTCAATTTTTATTTTCAAAATGTCCTGATCAGGTCATCATTAAACAGGTGATTGTTACTCTAAGTAAATTATAGAGCATTTTGCAAACATCTCACTCCTCAAAGGACAGTTGTACCTTTCCTTTTTTGTAATTCATTAAATTAAACAATATACAGGTGTTCTCAATGTACAGGTGACTGATAATACCTTTAAAGTTTTGTCAAAAATATAACTTTGTTCCTGGGTTAGATTATCTTCAAAGGTTATGTATCATATCAATTTTAAGATCGTTCTCTATATTTGCAAGCTATAGAAATAAAAGTTTATCGGGGCTATTTGTATGAGACTATTATGTGGACATTACCCTCTAGAACTAAAGAGCCAGTAAACATTTGCATGGTCACTTGATTGTTCTTTCTGCCAATTTTCACTTGACTATACACTGTGTGACTTCATGGTCTGAGAGTTATGACAGTGGCTGTGAAATAGTGATGTCTGTCTTGGTACCTTCAGCCCCAGTGTCCTCTGCTTTCTGTTCCAGCCTGAGCTCACAGTAACATGGTGAGTTAAATAATGAAACTCATTAAGTATATTACTTGTAACTTGTCTCTGAGGTGTTTCAGAAGTCACTGCGTTGAGTTAAATGTAAAAAACCATAAGCAACATCCTGCATATGTCTGAAGGATATAATAATGAGGTTAATTGTTTAATTGATTGCTCAGATTAGAAACAAAAAGAGTAACAGCCAGGACCTTCTTCCAGCGCAGGTCCACTTACCTTAGGTGAGTTAAAACTGTTTCTTTGATTTTTCTTATAAAAATCTTAACTTTTTTTGTTTTTTTTTAAACTGTGGTTTGACACTGCACAGCAGAGACTCTGAAAGTGATAACGATTAAAAATGAATCAAAAGTTTTAAAATATTGATCAGATGGCATTGTCTAAAAAACACTGGCCTGAAATTATTAAAGAAATAAAGGAGATTAAATTATTCTCAATCACTATAATGCAGACTTACAGATGGAATCACTTTTAACCTGCTTTACAAGGGAATAAACTGTCCATTATACTTCACGATATTGCAATTGCTGAAGCACCATTTGTTTTGTTCTGACAGTGTTGTATTTGTTGCTGGAAAAAGTATAAAAATCTTTAAAAAGTTGAGTGATTGACCAGTTCGGACACAAAACAAACAGTGAACACCCCCAGCCCCTCGACTCCTCTATGCTACTAACTCAAGTGAATCACTGAACTCTTCTGTTGTCATATTTTGATTCTACTGATGTTTCTTTCTCCTTTCTGCATCCACGGCATTTTGAATCTCAGCGACGATCTTATTTCTATTGATCTCAACATTCTTCTTAGCTGCTTTCAGGAGATCCTGAAGCTCATTTTCACTGTAGGACATTTTGAAAGTTGTGTAGGTCTCCCTCATCGCTTCAATCTTTTCTTCACCTGAGGAAAGAATGATGATGGTCAGTGGAAGGATGTTGGATTTTGACCCAGAATTTAAGAATAGACCTCACTGGCCTGTTGTGCTCATTGTTATTGTGACCAATTTCAGGAAAAATTGAGTCCATCAGAAGGTTAGTTCTGATAAGTTTGTTTCCCTGCTTCTCCAGCTCTGTGGCTGCTCCCCTTTAAGGTCTACCTGAAAGTAAACCTTAACCTTGTTTTACTTTGTCATTTATTGTCCATGGTTATTTAATCAGCTTGTTTCTTGTTAGTTATCATTCAGAAAGATACCAAAGTACTTTATATTAGTACTGTAGGTGGAGATGCTGTTTATCTACCAGTGAACTGCTCACCTGAAGCAGCCATTCTGACCAGCAGCAGATCTAGAGAAATACGGACAGCACTTCACCTGGTAATCCCTTAACGAACAAATAATTTTCAATAGCACAAATCATTCAGGATTAAATTATTGTTGTTATTATTATTATTATTACTACTGGACATAAAAAACTACTAAAAGGGTCCCAATCAATCTTTTTTTTTTTCAAAGTATTACTCTATGCGATTCTCCAGAAAACAGATTTTAGCATTTTTAAAACATTCCATTTGTTCACCTATTACTAGAAAGCCAATTATTCCTGGTAAGGGCTACAGGTATATCAACCCAGGAATCACAGGGTGCAAGACAGGACAGCATCCAGGTCGGGGACTCAGCTACATTGCAGGTCTTGTTTTCTCTGAAGTCTGTTTCTATATATATATGTACATTTCTGGGATGAGTCTGATAGAAAACTAAGAAAACAGATGCCACAAAATACAGAAAATATTGAGCATATCTAAACATTGCATGAATTATTAAAGTCTAGACTCTGTAAAGCTGTTCCTATAACAATGGGATGTTATTAAGACAAAATCAAAGTTTTGGGTTTCATACTGCATGAGTGGCTTTTGTTGTATTAATGTTGTGAAATACTGTACAACACAATATTGGTGAAGACATTAAGGAACATGGTAATGCTGTATTATTATTATTATTTTTTGCTTATAAATGTTTGACTCTTAGAGTAGTGTTCTATTCAAAGCTGTGCCCTGGGAATTTTGCGTTGTGTTATTGTATTGCATGTCTCTGATAAGTGGCAAGTTTGGGGTAGTCTCAAAAGACTTAGTGCTTCCTGTTTGATTAGACCGGAGCATATGGGGATAGATAGGAGGGCTGATGGCCTGGAGTTTTGGTGAAACAGGATGAGGTTGCCTGAGAGCCTGCAGAGAATGATCTCTGATACACTGGGTTTAAAATTACTCTGTGTGTCAGCACATAATAGTTCTTCAGTCATTTCAAAGAAATTTGGGCAGCATTGCTGTTTGAAAGCATATTAAAGTCATGGAACACCTTGTAGTATTAATTCAGTTGTCAAAATGAAGAAGAAAATATTTGTCAATTAGCTATTGTTCATTTTAGTGAATGATGAAAAACAGAACTACAGTAAGTACAGATGCAGCCATTCAAAATGCGCGGGCGATACCGCATTATTTTCCGGTACGCTGTACGCAGTCTACCGCAAGCTACCGGTAAATACCGCGAGTTACCGGTAAATACCGCTAGCAAAATAATAGTATCCGGAATTTCCGCAAGGTGGAGCTAATAAAGCTCAACCTCTCATGTTTGAGCTGTAGCCATCAAAGTCTTTAACGAAGATATTAATAATAGTATTAATAATAAATGACCTTGGACAAGCTGTAAACTCAAAGTATTGCCCTGGTCCACATTCTTTTTTTCATTGACCGTCTTTGTAAAAGTAACGCCACAGCATTTCGCAATCACGCATTTTTTTCCAATCATGCAAAGTACAGTGATTCACCATGCCTTTCACATGCTCATAAAAGAGATTGATTTAGGGACATAAACATATTACCGTATGCAAACTGTACTGTATACAGTATGTATATGTATATTTAATGTCTTAACTGTGCCCGTTTAAGTATTGAATATTCATATCTAATTTTACCACTGAAGGGAAATCTTAGTAGCTGAGCATAAAAACAATAGGAGCATACTGCAACGCGTGTGAAGGCCATAAACGATATTAATTTTGGAACATAAACATACAGTATATGGCTGGTCTCGGTACTTTAAAGAAAACATACACGAAACATGGTTTCATTATGACCAGAATCTTGAGATATTTTTAACTTGATTTACAGTATTTGAGAGGTATGTCTTAACACCGATACTACAGTGCTTAAGTACTACTCACGTATATGTTTCTAGGTTTATATTATGCATTTCATACGGTCAAATTACTTTTGAGCAACTAATAAGAAGCGCGAAACGGTATGCGTTTTACTTTCGTTTCGTGCTGGGACCCGTGGATTGATTAGAGATATCAAGTACATACAAGTCATTTTTTAAATGTTGTAGTTCGTCTTGAAAAAATGTTACGAGTACATCATCTATCAACAATTACACAGGTTCTGTTTCCATATTGCGGATTTTGGTTACGTAATATTATTTTCTAGATTTCACGTTGTGAATATATGATTTGGGCAAACAGAGCCGCAAAGAAGTACATTATGGGTTGTTGTTTTTTTTTGCAGTTTTATCTAGAACAAGCGATGCTTAAACCTTTGTCTGATTCTTGTGAAACTATCCACACGACAGTTACAGTACCTAGGAGTTGACTTCAGTGATGTCACTGATGGGATGTTTCTAAAAATCCATCCTCTGTAAAACGTCTTCTCTAGTTGTCCTGCATATGTATTCGCTAATGAAGCTGTGTGTTCTGAGCCTGGATCTCTACATTTCTGTATGAACCACCTTAGAGGGCTAAAGACAGCTTGTGTTTAAATTGAGTGTAAGGCAATTTATGCTTCTAAAGTCATGGTCAGCATTTTTGTACTGTGCTGTAAACTTGTTCTGTGCCTAGTCACATTATTTTATAGCGTTTTCATAGCGTTATCAAATCTGGTGGCGCTGTGTTAGTTTCCTGACTCCCATGTCACATGGTCTGTGATTGTAACCTGTAATACCGGTTTAATTCGTCACAGCCAGCACTCCGGTTGTAAAGTAGAAGCAGGCGAGATTTCCAGCGAAAAACACCTCCCCCTTCTTCAGGTGTGAGGGTCTTCTGCTCAGAATGAAACGCTAAAATGTAATGTAGGCTCTGAATGGGTTCTGACTTGCTTTAACAAAATATGTTTACAAATCCTTTCACCTGGCATTTTCGTAGTTAGAAATTATGGAACGCTCTGTTAAAAGCAAGGGAGTTTTTATGTCCGTTGCAGTTCTTTTGCAACATGAATATAATTATATCGTTATTAATTTCTTGAGATACGCGATTCCATATTATATTCCCTTTTAATCAAATTCTAAAAGTATGCTTGTTGACTCCGGTATCGCGTTAGTTAAAGACTTCGATGCTTAAAATGTTTAGGAGAAATGGAATACTGGTGTGTATGTTTTCTTTAAAGTACCGAGACCAGCCATATACTGTATGTTTAAGTTCCAAAATTAATATCGTTTATGGACTTCACACGCGTTGCAGTATGCTCCTATTCTTTTTATGCTCAGGCACTAAGTAAAAGGAGATGCTTCATATTGCTTGACTAATTTTAAAAACTAAGTTAGAAATGCAGACGCTCCCTCGGTGCGCTGCTCTGGTGCGCCGGCTCTTACACAGTGCCTGTCTGCCGTAAGCGTTACAATATACATACCCAACACTGCTTGTACCCATCTGTCATGCAAATAAAACACCTTGAATTGAATTGAATTGAGGGGAGAGGGGGGAATACTAAAGCCAATACTGGCTCAATACCCTCGATGGGCTTTGACGTGCTAATGCGTTGGTTTAACAGTCCGGGTGTGGCAGGCTTCCAATGTCAACTCGACTCGATTGGAAGACAATGAACGTATTTTGTGATATTTAGAAATATAAATTTGTTTGGTGCGAGTGAGGTTTTATTTAATCTCTGACCAAGGGAAACGTTTCATTTTTTCAAAGAAATGTTTGTTAAAAAATAAAGTCATAGTTCTATGGGATTCAATCACAGACCATGTGACAAGGGAGTCAGGAAACTACTCTAACACACAGCGCCACCGGATTTAATAACGCAATAAAAACGCTATAAAATAATGTGACTAGGCACAGAAAAAGTTTACAGCACAGTACAATAATAAATGCTGACCATGACTTTAGAAGCATAAATTACCTTACACTCAATTTAAACACAAGCTGTCTTTCTGTATGAACCTCTAAGCTGGTTCATACAGAAAATGTAGAAATGCATTAGCCTGATTATGATTAAAAAACACATAATTAAACACGCGTTTGCGATTTAAATCAGAACACGATTTAAATCAATATAAATGTTTATATTGTAACGCATACTGTCCAGCCTCCATTTCTCTATAAAAATTTACTCTGTTGCACACACACACACAATAGAAGGAGGAACCGCTGTCAGAAGGGAAGATATGTTCAAAATATCGCAAATATCGTTCATGTTGCGATATTTTGAAATATAAAAGTCAATTTATTGTCCATAATATCGCTATTCTATTTTTTCGAAGAAATGTTTGTTAAAAGAAAAGTCCGGCACCAGCTGGATTCGATCACACAACCTCCCAGTTGCTAGTCACGCACCTAGACCAGTCGGCTAGAAGACAGCTCGCATGAACAGGCAGGCGAAAAAGCCCTACACAGCCCTGTCGCAGTACACGAATACCGTTATTAAATTCTTTAGATACGCGATTCCATATTATATTCCCTTTTAATCAAATTCTAAAAGTATGCTTGTTGACTCCGGTATCATGTTAGTTAAAGACTTCAAAGCTTAAAATGTTTAGGGAGAAATGGAATACTGGTGTGTATTTTTTTCTTTAAAGTACCAAGACCAGCTACAGTATATACTGTATGTTTATGTTCCAAAATTAATATCGTTTATGGCCTTCACACGCGTTACAGTATGCTCCTATTCTTTTTATGCTCAGCTACTAAGATTTCCCTTCAGTGGTAAAATTCAATATCTACAACGGGCACAGCAAAGACGTTTTTACTGTAAGTCTTTCTACGACAGACCAACGGACCACGAGTGCCCCTGTCGGTCAACCAATCATGTACTGCGGTGCCACGCGTCATCTTGCGTCATACTGAGCGACGTCACCTGCGGTACGTGTCTGTGACGCGCACTTTGAATGGCTGCATCTGTAGTACCCATTGGAGTCCTGATTCTTAGCATAAACCTACAATAGTCATCTTACGGCAGAGGCTCTTTTTCCTTGGGAACTTAACCAGGAAGTGAAACCCAAAAGGCTCGATGTTGTTCGTTTAGCTGTATAATTACTGAGGCAGCCACTCAGATTGCACATCAAAACTCAATACTGCAGTAAAATGACTCTGTCATAATGCTACATAATGATACATCACACAGCTCAGAGAATTTTCATTGGTCAGAGAAATATGATAGATGGCACTTGTGGTAGATTGATTATTTTTTATAAAAGGTAGCACACTTTTTATTTTCATCTACTTGTACCACTACCAAGGAAATATATTTTCAGCTACCAACATTTCCCTGTATTAAGGCTTTAGTTATGATTCCATATTAATATTCCATATTAAGAGGATTTAAAGGCATACTGTAGGACAACAGAATATATTGAGCTAATGTTTTTATTAACATCTAACACACCACTTATTGATCTATCTTGGCCAGTGAAGATTCTTTTGGCAGGATGATTCAACTTCTTGAATCACACTGCTACATGGTGCAGCCAGCTTTCCATGAGAATGAGTTCTGATGCACATTTTGAATGGCTGTATAGTTTCCCAAAAAATATTCATGCCATTGAAGCAATGTACAGTAACTGAAAATGTATCCATTCATCCAGTTTCCAACCATCCTATCTACCACAGGGTTGTGGGGTAGCTCATCCCAGCAAGCAACAAGCTCAAGGCAGGAGACACAAAGACTCTTGCTCTGAGACGTAAAACCGAGGTCCTGACTCTCTGTGGTCACTAAAAATCTCAGGGCGTTTCTCGAAAATAGTAGGGGTGTAACCCCGGCATCCTGGCCAAAAATTTCCCATTGGCCCTCACCAATCATGGCCTCCTAATAATCCACATCTATGAATTGGCTACATTACTCTGCTCTCCTCCCCACTGAGAGCTGATGTGTGGTGAGCGTTCTGCTGCACTATGGCTGCCGTCGCATCATCCAGGTGGATGCTGCACATTGGTGGTGGTGGAGGGGAGTCCCCATTACCTGTAAAGCGCTTTGAGTGGAATGTCCAGAAAAGCGCTATATAAGTGTAAGCAATTATTATTATTATTATTATCAATCGTATGAAATCATGTAAGAATCACGTTTTGCATTGCACCAGTGAAAGTACAAACGTTTGCATTATGATGTAATAGCCTGATATGATTTTTGCTTTCTGTGATCATTTTCAGATTTACACTACTATATGTTTTCTTTGGTCTTCACACAATGGGGTCTCTCTGCTGAACTCAACATTCAATCTACTCAGTACTTCAGCACATTCCATCCATTTATGACTACTGAAATGAAGTAAAAAAAGTACAATCCATCTATCTTCAAACTGTTTTTTTCCAATTCAGGGTAACAGGAGAACCAGAGTCCCTGTAACCCTATCCTAGCAAACAACAGACACAACGTGGGGTACACCCTGGATGGGTGTCACAGGGCAGACACACACTTACCTGTACACTTAGGGCCAGTTTTCACTGAAGCCAGTGAACCTACCACTATGTCTTTGGACTGTGGGAGGAATCTCCACACAGATAGCACTCCAGGTCTGGAAGTAAAGAGGGTGCCAGTACTACAAGGCAGCAATGCCACCATGTGCCACTATGTTGCAAAACTTAATATTCCAAAGACTAACGAATTAGACTAAAACTTCATTTAACTGCATGACTGAAATGTGACTGAAACTAATTCAGTTTGTTGGCTAAAAGTACTGTAAGTGAACATTAGTTAATTTTTAGTTGACCAAACCAAAATTACAAGTATGGCTAAAATAAAATTATATCTAATAGACATTTTATTCAACTTAAGTAAGGCATTAGATATATCAAATATTAATAATCAAATTAACACTGGGTTGCCTTGCAACCATAAGTCTTGTCTTTCACCAACCAGTGGTGAATTTCTCACAGCAGTGACATGAATCCTGTAGCTGAAATCTAAAATGCCTGCTGGTTCACTTGCCTCCACAGTTGTCCTTGTTGAAGAGAGGGAAGTGCATGACAGTGGGGGTGTTTTCACCCTTGAAGATGTAGACGCTTGATGGACAGCTCTTCTCCTTCTTACTCATTGCTGGAATGGGTGGGAATGGAATTTTGTTTTTATCACAGTATTCAGCTGCCTTGGTGACAGTCTGGAAGGAAGAAAAAACACAGAGACTGTCCACCCTCACTGTCATCAACTGATCAGTCATCCAGTCATTACATTGTAATAAAAAGAAAAAAAAGACAATTGCAGAAAAACAAAAGCATACAGTAGCTAATTTTTTAACAAGGCAAACTGTGGATATATTATTTGGTTATAAGAAACTACAGATGCAGCCATTCAAAATGCGCGGGCGATACCGCATTATTTTCCGGTATGCTGTACGCAGTCTACCGCAAGTTACCGGTAAATACCGCAAGTTACCGGTAAATACCGCTAGCAAAATAATAGTATCCGGAATTTCCGCAAGGTGGAGCTAATAAAGCTCAACCTCTCATGTTTGAGCTGTAGCCATCAAAGTCTTTAACGAAGATATTAATAATAGTATTAATAATAAATGACCTTGGACAAGCTGTAAACTCAAAGTATTGCCCTGGTCCACATTCTTTTTTTCATTGACCGTCTTTGTAAAAGTAACACCACAGCATTTCGCAATCACGCATTTTTTTCCAATCATGCAAAGTACAGTAATTTTTGAGAATCGATTCACCATGCCTTACACATGCTCATAAAAGAGATTGATTTAGGAACATAAACATATTACCGTATGCAAACTGTACTGTATACAGTATGTATATGTATATTTAATGTTTTAACTGTGCCCGTTTAAGTATTGAATATTCCTATCTAATTTTACCACTGAAGGGAAATCTTAGTAGCTGAGCATAAAAAGAATAGGAGCATACTGCAACGCATGTGAAGGCCATAAACGATATTAATTTTGGAACATAAACATACAGTATATGGCTGGTCTCGGTACTTTAAAGAAAACATACACGAAACATGGTTTCATTATGACCAGAATCTGTCTTGAGATATTTTTAACTTGATTTACAGTATTTGAGAGGTATGTCTTAACACCGATACTACAGTGCTTAAGTACTACTCACATATATGTTTCTAGGTTTATATTATGCATTTCATACGGTCAAATTACTTTTGAGCAACTAATAAGAAGCGCGAAACGGTATGCGTTTTAGTTTCGTTTCGTGCTGGGACCCGTGGATTGATTAGAGATATCAAGTACATACAAGTCATTTTTTAAATGTTGTAGTTCATCTTGAAAAAATGTTACGAGTACATCATCTATCAACAATTACACAGGTTCTGTTTCCATATTGCGGATTTTGGTTACGTAATATTATTTTCTAGATTTCACGTTGTGAATATATGATTTGGGCAAACAGAGCCGCAAAGAAGTACATTATGGGTTGTTGTTGTTTTTTTTTGCAGTTTTATCTAGAACAAGCGATGCTTAAACCTTTGTCTGATTCTTGTGAAACTATCCACACGACAGTTACAGTACCTAGGAGTTGACTTCAGTGATGTCACTGATGGGATGTTTCTAAAAATCCATCCTCTGTAAAACGTCTTCTCTAGTTGTCCTGCATATGTATTCGCTAATGAAGCTGTGTGTTCTGAGCCTGGATCTCTACATTTCTGTATGAACCAGCTTAGAGGGCTAAAGACAGCTTGTGTTTAAATTGAGTGTAAGGCAATTTATGCTTCTAAAGTCATGGTCAGCATTTTTGTACTGTGCTGTAAACTTGTTCTGTGCCAAGTCACATTATTTTATAGCGTTTTTATAGCGTTATCAAATCCGGTGGCGCTGTGTTAGTTTCCTGACTCCCATGTCACATGGTCTGTGATTGAAGCCTGTAATACCGGTTTAATTCGTCACAGCCAGCACTCCGGTTGTAAAGTAGAAGCAGGCGAGATTTCCAGCGAAAAACACCTCCCCCTTCTTCAGGTGTGAGGGTCTTCTGCTCAGAATGAAACGCTAAAATGTAATGTAGGCTCTGAATGGGTTCAATTGTGATTTGGGCTTGATTAAGGTCGCTGCCTTTCATCTAAAACCCTACTTGAATCCTTCTAAACTAAAAATCAGTGTTAGTGAGTTCTAAATAAAGAGGTATCCAGGTAACAGTGAAACGGGCGGACAGTCTGGGGAGATCGCCCGTTTTCCATGTAAATAGTTCCCTGGTTCCGCACCCCTTGGTGTTTCTCTCGCTCTCTCTCGGGTCACCTGATCATTAGCTCGAAAGATTTGAGTGCTTTGTGTATATTCTAATGGTAGTGGGGGCAGGGTGTGTGGGAACAGGTTTGGTTGAAATTGCATTGGAGATCTATGTTCTTCACACCTGAAACATTTTCTCTGAAAGCATTTTCTTCGCAGTTTAACCGATCTTGTTACAGCATGTTACAGTTTACTATTATTAACCATATTAATTTTAAGTGCTTAATGTAAAATCTTGTAAAAATATATTTTCATTGTTCAAATATACATTAAGTCTGACTATCATATAATAAGTTAAATACAAAACTAAAGACAAAATAGGGTTAAATATAATCCAAAATATTTTGCTAACAATGTTAACTGTTTATGAATAATAAAATGTATTAACTAAGGAGTAGGATGGCACAGTTGTTAGTATGTTTTTTGTTTTGTTTCTTTTTCATAAATACAACAGTAGTACCTGATGTCTCAGTGGCTTTCAAAATTAAATTATGCATGCAAACCTGTGAACTAGAAAGACAACTAAGCTATCCATCCATTTATAATGGTGGCAAAGTGGTTAGCATTGCTATCTTGCAGCACTGGGGTCCTAGGTTCACTTCCTGCCATCCTGTGTGTGTGGGGTTTACATGTTCTCTCTGGGTTACATGGTTTTTCTCCATATGTGTGATATGACTCCCTCTCGCACTCCAAAACATACTGGTAAGTTAATTGGTTTATGGGAAAACTGGCCCTGGTGTGTGTGTGTTTGTGTCTGTCTGTCCTGTGATGGACTGGCGCTATGTCCAGGGTGTATTCTGCCTTGTGTCCGTTGCTTACTGGGATAGGCTCCAAATCCTCTGTACTGGATAAAGAGATTAGAAATGGAAGTAAAGGCACTGTGTGGATGGAACTATACACAGTGTTAGAAACCCACTATGAAATGGCAGCATCTCACTGAGAATAAAATATTTTATACCGCTGGCTTAAGGAAACAGCCTTTCCACCTCTCTTGCACATCAGTATCCATACCTAGTTATTTAAACAAATTGCCTCTAATTATAAACATCTTAATATGCTGGCTCTGTGGATCCGCATCAGCTATGTTTGCCCATTCCTTCAATTCATGTGCATCCAACACACAGTTCAATGCCAGCAACTACACATAATCTAAAATACAATCCTTATTTCAGTATCTATGTAAACATATAGTCTGTTAACTTCATCATCTTCATCAAAAGTATGCCTAACCCCATTAGGAAGTGTTCTTGTTATAAGTGTATTCCTCAGCTTTCCCCAAACTATCTTCTTCTTGCCAACATCTCTAGTCTTTTATCCTGCAATAACTCAGCCAACACTTAAATCTCCAAAAGCTGCTTGTGTTAATTTCTTTAAATCACAAATATCATGTGTAAATACTGGCCATGTAATACTCTGCATTGTGGAATAATAGTTTATTTTAAAGGGAACTAGAGAAACTAAGAACTAGAGAAATCAAGAAAGGCTTTTTTTCTAGAATTAATAAATGCACATCCTGTTCACTGGGGAAATTAAATCCACACTGAGCAATCTTCAATATGTTCAGAATATGACAGCAAGAATCCTATCAGGGATGCATTACACCTGTTTTCAAGTCCTTGCACTGGTTACCTATCAGATTTCGAGTCAACTTCAAAATCCTTATCCTCCTTATATACTGTCCTACAACTGTTATTATTGATCTCCGAATTATTGTACTTGACATGACTTCATTCAGTCTTTCCTGAACGTCTATGACAGGCAGAGAGAGTGCTGTTTCTGGTGCGATCTTTTACAGCTGACATTTCACTGTTTTAAACGAACAAGAAATTAGATTGCTCATAAATCACTTATTCTATATAAACACAGCGTAATTGCCCTCCGAAAATCTTCTTTTTCTTGTTCGTTTTAGAGACCTTGATCGAAACTGATTTTAGATGTCAGAAAGGATTTATTTTCTCTGTATTTCCTACATTGCTTTGTCGAGATTTTAACTTTATATCTAACTTTATATCTAGGCTCAGATTTCAACTATAAATCGTACAGTAATTAATAGCAGTAAATACTGATGTTTATACATAAAAAAGTCATGCCTTGGAGTATAGACCCTCAAAGGAATGCCATAGACTCAAACTGCAAAATAAACACTAAAGAAAGAAAGTATTTGTATTGTAATTGCAAATCCTGGTACTGTATGAGTGATTGGTATGACTTTCCTCATTACAAATCTCTTATTAGAATTTAAATTTCTCTGTAACTCTGTAATGATCAGATTGTCCCTGGTTCAGAAAAAAAGATCTAAAGTATACTAGTTTGTCACTCTTCTAATTCCCTTTGCTAAATGACTTTTCATACTAATCTGATCAATCTAACTGCCAGTTTTCTGTGCTTTCTCTATCCTGCTAGATTTGCAATTATTCTGAAAATTTTCATCTTGAAATAACTCATTTCTAAATACCTTTTTCACTGTTAACATCTTGCAGCAACTCTGCGACAAAATATACACTCTGACAGTTCATCCTGCTACCAACATTAAATAAAACAAATCTTAAGATTTCTATATTTATGTCTTTATTTAGTGGTTTCATTAGTGACAAAGGCTAAACTTTCTTGGAAAAATGTCTTTTATGTGTTGCGGAAAAAACTGACTTGCTTTAACAAAATATGTTTACAAATCCTTTCACCTGGCATTTTCGTAGTTAGAAATTATGGAACGCTCTGTTAAAAGCAAGGGAGTTTTTATGTCCGTTGCAGTTCTTTTGCAACATGAATATAATTATATCGTTATTAATTTCTTGAGATACGCGATTCCATATGATATTCCCTTTTAATCAAATTCTAAAAGTATGCTTGTTGACTCCGGTATCACGTTAGTTAAAGACTTCGATGCTTAAAATGTTTAGGGAGAAATGGAATACTGGTGTGTATGTTTTCTTTAAAGTACCGAGACCAGCCATATACTGTATGTTTAAGTTCCAAAATTAATATCGTTTATGGACTTCACACGCGTTGCAGTATGCTCCTATTCTTTTTATGCTCAGGCACTAAGTAAAAGGAGATGCTTCATATTGCTTGACTAATTTTAAAAACTAAGTTAGAAATGCAGACGCTCCCTCGGTGCGCTGCTCTGGTGCGCCGGCTCTTACACAGTGCCTGTCTGCCGTAAGCGTTACAATATACATACCCAACACTGCTTGTACCCATCTGTCATGCAAATAAAACACCTTGAATTGAATTGAATTGAGGGGAGAGGGGGGGAATACTAAAGCCAATACTGGCTCAATACCCTCGATGGGCTTTGACGTGCTAATGCATTGGTTTAACAGTCCGGGTGTGGCAGGCTTCCAATGTCAACTCGACTCGATTGGAAGACAATGAACGTATTTTGTGATATTTAGAAATATAAATTTGTTTGGTGCGAGTGAGGTTTTATTTAATCTCTGACCAAGGGAAACGTTTCATTTTTTCAAAGAAATGTTTGTTAAAAAATAAAGTCATAGTTCTATGGGATTCAATCAGAGACCATGTGACATGGGAGTCAGGAAACTACTGTAACACACAGCGCCACCGGATTTAATAACGCAATAAAAACGCTATAAAATAATGTGACTAGGCACAGAAAAAGTTTACAGCACAGTACAATAATAAATGCTGACCATGACTTTAGAAGCATAAATTACCTTACACTCAATTTAAACGCAAGCTGTCTTTCTGTATGAACCTCTAAGCTGGTTCATACAGAAAATGTAGAAATGCATTAGCCTGATTTTGATTAAAAAACACATAATTAAACACGCGTTTGCGATTTAAATCAGAACACGATTTAAATCAGTATAAATGTTTATATTGTAACGCATACTGTCCAGCCTCCATTTCTCTATAAAAATTTACTCTGTTGCACACACACACACACAATAGAAGGAGGAACCGCTGTCAGAAGGGAAGATATGTTCAAAATATCGCAAATATCGATCATGTTGTGATATTTTGAAATATAAAAGTCAATTGATTGTCCATAATATCGCTATTCTATTTTTTCGAAGAAATGTTTGTTAAAAGAAAAGTCCAGCACCAGCTGAATTCGAACACACAAGCTGCTAGTTGGTAGTCACGCACCTAGACCAGTTGGCTACAAGACAGCTCGCATGAACAGGCAGGCGAAACAACCCTACACAGCCCTGTCGCAGCACATGAATACCGTTATTAAATTCTTTAGATACGCGATTCCATATTATATTCCCTTTTAATCAAATTCTAAAAGTATGCTTGTTGACTCCGGTATCGCGTTAGTTAAAGACTTCGATGCTTACAATGTTTAGGGAGAAATGGAATACTGGTGTGTATTTTTTTTTTTAAAATACCAAGACCAGCTATATACTGTATGTTTATGTTCCAAAATTAATATCGTTTATGGCCTTCACACGCGTTACAGTATGCTCCTATTCTTTTTATGCTCAGCTACTAAGATTTCCCTTCAGTGGTAAAATTCAATATCTACAACGGGCACAGCAAAGACGTTTACTGTAAGTCTTTCTACGACAGACCAACGGACCACGAGTGCCCCTGTTGGTCAACCAATCACGTACTGCAGTGCCACGCGTCATCCTGCGTCATACTGAGCGACGTCACCTGCGGTACGTGTCTGTGACGCGCACTTTGAATGGCTGCATCTGTACAGTTTGAGTGCACAGATAATCTCCAATAGCTTTATTATTAGGAATATTAATATTATTATTCTGTTCCTAGAGTATTCTATTCTATTCCAATTATTAATAGGAAAGCCCTTTGCATAAGTAACCTGATTTAAACTAGAAAAAAATGCTGGGAAATTATACATTTATGGATCTTTAATACAGAACGTCAAATTAACAGGCACTGATGTTTAAATGTGTACCTGGTGAAACCTATGAGATACAGTAGGTACTTCAGCATCTTCACAGAAACCTAGTATTAGTCCAACATTAGGCTACCAGCTTGTTGAAGCCCTGTTTTATGGTAGAGCAGTTTGAAATAGAAATCTGGCATTGGCACACCTACACTGTAACTGAGGGAATCACCTAGACTACAGGAGCTCCTACAGTAGCCTGAGCCTGGACCACTGAAGTGTGAACTCAAGACAGCAGAACCAGATGAACGTGATGACTTGTATGATGTACTTTACCATGAATGGGTCTTCAGCGCTGAAATCAAAGGACAGAATGAGCTGCACTCCCCTGTCTCTCCTCAGGACCAGTGGGTAGGCACTGTTGATGGACAGACCAGCATCGATGAGGTAGATTTTGTCCTCAGTGACCAGGTTCCTGGGGAGTCTGTTATCTAGGGATTATTCAGACACAAGAGAAAGAGTTCAGAGGCACATTTGGATTCCAGGTGGATGCTGCACATTAGTGGTGGTGGAGGGGAGTCCCCATTACCTGTAAAGCGCTTTGAGTGGAGTGTCCAGAAAAGCGCTACATAAGTGTATTATTAATTATTGTTATTATTTAATAAATAGAAAGAAGCTGCTGTACTAGGAACCATTGAGATCTGTTTTTTTATGACACAGCAAATACATGGATTCAAAACTACAACAAAAAACATACAGAATGAGGGATTCACACTTAAAAAACTAAAAAAAAGTGGATAACAACATTCGTTTAAGAAAAAAAAGTCAGTGTTACAGGTTGGTCTAAAACCTCGACAAATGCAACCTGCTATGGTTTACCAATTCTTAAAGTGCTGTGAAATTGCTTTTCTCTTTGAGTTATTTTGAATCATTTTATATACCATCAGAATGTATAATGTAGAGTGTTTCCTAGATTAATTTTTAAGGTAAGTATCAGATTGACAGTAGTCCTGGATAAAGGCATCATCTGTCTACTTTTTCATAATCCACTATAATAATCACAATGCTGTACTATTTTACGAGATACTATACAAAAATATAATGAAATTATTACTTTATCACTTCAAGCTTTCAGCTGCTGGCTAACCTAAGAATGGGAAGAATAAAGACTTGTGGACAAGCTCTTTTAACATGTGCATTTCTAATTTGTTATATCTAGTTTTCCACAGTACCTGAGTGGGGTGTCTCTCTGTGAGGTGCCAGGCAGGTCAAGTCAAATGAGGACCCAAACCAGCTAAGTCCATCCAATTTTATTGGATTTTATTAGCTACTTGGAGAAACCTCAGTTACAGTTTGCCTAATCTTGAACAGCTGACTAGTAGACTGTGGGCCTCCCACTGCCCACTGAGTGAACACTGTTACACTGTTACAAGTCCAGACCTGTTACAGTCTTGGGACCAATCAGTTCACTTTTGCTACAGTATATATTGCACATTGCACTGTTAAAAGTTATTTTCTGTGCTACTGTGCTATATTGGAGTCTCACCTGTGTTGGGGTACTCATACAGAAAGTTGTGCTTGGTTCCCCAGATCCAGAAAAATACCATTTTATAAATCTCGTGAAAAATTGTGAGAAGGGACACATCAGATTTGTCGCAGTTCATGGTCACATTCCCATAGGAAGCTGGAAGAAGAGATAAACATGACCTGTTGTTTCTGAGCAAGAGAAGTTCAAACATTTCCAAGCATGTCAGATTGCTACAATCCAGTAGGCTGTATTGAACAATTTCTATTCCCAAAGATTTAATTCTTGGACAGAATTCTTGTATCAACTGGATTCTTTTGGTGTTGACTTTACAGCAGTATTTTGCTGTTAAGTTAGGTCAATCTAACCAAAAGAACCAGTAACCTTTAACCTTTAGCATTTCTCTTCTGGACACAACAAAACACAGACTTCACTTCACAGACACTATATTCTACCTCACAAAATGCCACATAGGCATAAATTAAAATCAATATGATGGTACCCTATCTTGCTGTTTAAACTGTTTGTTCCTTGTTTACAGTCATTGCCATTGTGCCAAATTAATATCATCAGAGCATTGTTGCCAGCCTGAACCTCCAAATGTACTGATGCACACTGAAGCAATTCCAGTACACTTTAGTTCAGTAGGTACACATAATACATCAATTTCCCTATGGGATTAATAAAGAATTATCTATCTAATAAAATGTCTAGTGGGAGTACTGTACTTGTCAGAATTCAGTCCTTCAATTCTGTTTCAGTGGCTGCTAGAAAAAGAGGAGGAAGGAATACAATTGTTTTTTTTTTTTATTCTAGAAATGGATTTAAAACACCAATTGGAAAATCTAGGCAAGCTAAAAATCCAGTATTTGAATCCAAACTAATTCACTGAGATGCTATAGTCACTTGTGCATACAGAACAAATTTCTCTAAAAGTATTCATACCCTTGATACAATATAACTGAAAGTTGACTTAGCATAAATTGCAAGAGAAAAGTCTATGTTTATTTGATATAACAAATGAATGTACCAAATTAATGATTTTTTAAATTATTACAATTTGTAGCCAGCTGTACACACCACACTGTATGTGCCAGCACATAAACAATGAGCTAGGATTTTCACAAAAACTAAACAGGCTGATCCATAAGTGTTTGTGTGAGACTGAAAACAGTGAAGACTAAGATGCAAACTTAGACAAGCAAGACTTAGACAAGAAAACTAGAGATTTCCTGAAATGAAATAAACTACAAGAGACTGCTACTCTCAAATCAGACCAGATAGGGTCAACCAGATATGCTCCAAGGCTTAAAGGAATGTTCTGCACTGATAAACTGAAGGATGTGGACCTATGTCATCTTGAAAAGACATAGCTGTGAAGAAACCTGATACTGTATTAAAAGCCCTCAAAGAGCCGACCCAGTAGATGTCTGTAAAAGCAATAGTGAAATCCCAGTTGTATTTGTGTCAGTGGTGTTTTTTGTTCCTCTCCTGCTTCTCTGGCTTTGTATAATGGAGTTTCATGAAACTACAGTATAAGCTATTTATCTAACCATCAATCTGTCTAAGCAGGCCCAATGACTTCCATTCTCTTACAACTACTCTTTATATAACACTAAGAGCAATCAATTCAATATTAACTGCCCCTGTCTCTCTCTATGCCTCTGTAGCGTTTTTTTTCTCTCTCCCCCTCATGAATAATTCAGTATTATTTATCCATAATCTAAACTGTATTATAGCCATAGTTATATTGTAGTATTAATTAGTTTCTCCTATTTCTGAGTATGATTTGGCTGGATAGTGCTTCAGGTGTGTAAAAGCTATCATATAAAGTGATGGGTGCCTGTACATCTAAATCATACTACTGTATAATTTACAAAACCAACTTACCTGCATTCTCTGTTGCTTGCGTGGTGACAATGAGCTGTTCATTTGCTTCTGAAATGAATGTGAAACCGAACATTAAATTAGAAAAGGCTTCCAAGCAAATTCCCCTTGTATTAAATTTTGTGATCATCTGATATAGCACCTTTAAAAGACCAGACTATACTCCTGTTATTTAACAGTTAAGCAATGTGGTAAACTGAATTTTGAAGCACAAGGAAGATCCATGTTTAGTATTGTATCTGCATTGATTTGGTGCTCAAAAGAATACAAGCATTTATATGTGTCACTTCTGACACTCAGCAGACAGTGAGAAGAGCTGCTGTGTACCGAATCATAAAGTACGCTGGAGAGCTCATTGCTGTTTTTACACAAGTGAAAATAGATCAAATGTCTAGAATAGGAAATGTAAAAATAATGAAATAAGAACTTACTTGAAATCATTAAGAATTCCAGAGGAAATTGAAATGTATTACTGTATAAGGTATGGAAGGGAATGTTTTTTCTACTTTTACACATTTTTGTGTTTTTTGTGAACACATTTTTTTTTGTCTTCTGATTACAACTTCCAGGCTTGTCCCATTTCATGATTCAGTTGATTTTTCTGTTGGAGGAGTTTCGGTAAGCTCATGCTTTATGGATGCAGTGTGACAAGTTTTTTGTCACGACTTATGGGCAATTTCTGCAAAATACTGATTTCCAGATCTTACAGCATCACTGACACTCTTATTTCAGGTGAGACACACTTGCCTTCAAAATGCTTAAGGACAACCTTGGAAAGAGCTGATATCATCCTGTGCTGGATGTCCTTGCCAACGACGTCCCACGTATCATACATCAGTGAGACCAACTCATATATCACCTTTTCATCTGGTGGACAGAGAAAAGAGGATAAAAGAGTCTCACACATGGTAAGAGGCAGATGGGGGAAGAGGTTTCCTTTCGGTTGTAACCCTCCTTGGATTCTGAAGTAATTGGAAATTTACATGTAAGAGAAGCATACCTTTGACAATGTTCTTCATAGAGTTGAGGATGTGTTTGCAGTCTTTGCCACAGAGGGAGTTCCAGTTGAGCTTAAGCAGGCAAAAGATCATAGCTCTCTTTTCACATTCATCACCTGTGAATGAGACCCACACTTTGAGTACAAGTTTAGAAAGAAATCAGATAAGGGAATGTTTTGGTTCCCTTACTGGAAAGAGTAGGCAGGCCAAAATGTTCACTTCAAGAGAACTACAGTCCTAACAAGGATATTCCATAGTAACCGCTAGTTTGGGTTACAGCTCATCCCACACACAGCAGAAAAGTTCTAAACTAAATTAGCCTTGAAATGGAAAAATTACTGCAAAGGTTTTGGAACAGGTGAGGGTCTGTAAGTTATGAAGTACAGACATATCCCGGAGAAAAGAGAATATTAATTTGTTCACAGTTGTATACTGGGGTGTTTAGAGAATACCTCTGCGAACCCCTGCAGTGGCTTCTTTACCAGTAGTGTTTTCTAAAAAAGTTCAAACTTACCTTTTCTAAAAACGTTTCAGCTAAAGAACTGTGGTAACTGTGGAAACTTGTAAACTGCTGGTTTTAATAGAGAAAGTTACTTTAGCTCCTAGTGTAATTTATCATTTTTCCCCAAATTGGGCAGAGAAAAGAAAACACAGCAACTTATTCTAAATACCCCACCACACCAGCACCACATCAGCAAAAGCATTTTCTTCACTCCTGGACTGCTGAAGTTCTAAGGCTATGATACAGATAGCTTTAATAATCTTTTCCAGTCCTAGACTGTTTTTCTTCCTGGTCTAACAATGTAAATAGAGGGTCTTGTTCTCCACACTAACAGGTTTGATCAGTAGCTGTTCTAGCTGTGAAGACATTAGACAACGTGGGAGCTCAGTGCAGAAAAACAGAGAAAAGGGTATATTAATTGGGATTGGGTGAACCTTAGCTTGAACAAGATACAGTCAACATGGGATTGCCTGGAACTGAGATTGGGGGGATAAGTCTTCGGGAGGGATATTTCTTGTACTAGTCTTGGCATTCAGCCATTATTGGCTGGTATTGTCACCTGCAAGACAGGTCAGAGTGGGAAGAGTCTTGGCTTGCAAGACAGTTACCTGGCAATGGATTATTGTGGGTATATTAAGACTACCCCTAAACTCTCAAACCTACATTGAGTGCATGTGACTCAACCTGCTTTACCATTACCTAAACTGAGGTCTTCCTCATCTTCCTCCACATCATTGTAAAAAGAGAACACATCTTCAGAGGGGGGTCTACCTGTGAAAAGAAGAGAGGGTCTGTTATTCTGTGGTTTAATTCTGACAGAGATACCTTCTGATTTTTTGATAACCCACTGTGTGTTTATTTCCAGATGATTAATTACCAATAAGCTTTTGACAAGGATCTACAGAGAAATGCAAAAACATGTTAAGTGGAAAGAAAGTGGGTCTTAATAAAATCTCCAAGGGAAAAACAGGAGAAAACAATATTTAGATTTTTTTGGAATTGGATGAACTAAAATATAAGTGATAGAGACATTCATGTGGACATTGCATTGAGGAGAGATGGGAAGATGGGAGAGGAGAAGGACTAGCTCTATACTTCAAAAACAACTTTCTTGCACAGAACTTAAGCCAGATAAAGCCAAGGTCTCAACCTTTATGGCTGAAACATAAAACCACAGTGCATGATGTTACAGACCACCAAGTTCAGAAAAACATACTTCTTTTCATATTTATATTTCTTATATATTGTTGGAGATTGGACCTCTCCTCATGCAGATTTGTAAATCCAATATGAATGTCAGAAGCTGACACTCAAATGGTAGACATGCCTAATGACTACTTCCTTAGTCAGAGCAGATACGAGACGGAATAGTTGTACAGATCTTTTAAAAAAAGTCAAGATAGAGTGAGGAAACAGGGGTGAGAAAACCATTAGAACAGAATTATCATAATATGGTGTTGTCCTGAAGTGCTGTAAGCATTGAAATTACTCAGGTAGATTCCAGATTTAAATAAAGCAGACAGAACTTTTATTTAAGTCTTCTGTATAGTTTTATTTCTTATTGCATTAAAGAAAAAAGAGCTGAAGAACAGTAGAATGGAGCAGGATAGGTATGGAATCAGTGCAGAAAGGATGGCAACAGTTTAAAGACATGCAGAGCTGTTACAGGTACTAGAAATCCTTAAGTTAAACAAGCCTGTCAGTCTTGATAGCATTAAATCTATTCCACAGAAAGATCCTGTACAAGACATGCCACATAGAATGTTAACTAACCTTTTTCAAAGGCCTATCAAAACATGGTTAGTAGCCACAATTAGACAATGGGTGACAATGGGTGATAAATAGTCTGTCGGTGAATTCGTTCTTTCAGACCAGTATGTTTGGAGTCTATAGCATGTAAGGATATACAAATGATAATTGGAACTGCACTAGGAAATCAAATGTATGCATAGCATTAGGAATCTGGGGAAATTTGCACATACCTTTATGAATAGATTAGCAAACAGTGCAAAAGATGAAAGGGAAATGATAATTTAGATAGAATGAAAACAACTGCACATGTAGTTGCACATGCATGTAGGAACATTTATAACTAAAATGGGAAACAGAGAATCATGAAGATACTTATGATAAATGTGCTGGTCTATATGTTGGTGCAGTCAGTATTTAAAGGAAGACTAAAGGGTTTAAGGCTTTCTGTTACACCTTAGTCCCTTATGCTTGCCCTGAATCCAATGAGCACTATGTGTATCTCAGTACAATCATGGAAGAGCTTGCAGTGTGAAAAGTGGCAGATATTGTAGATGTGAGTCAGGACTGCCCCGTTCTTGCTGCTGGTGGAGGGAGAAAAAGTAATTACAAGGCCTTCAACAGAGAGAAGAATCACATCTTTAAAATGTGAAACTCTAGAACATGTCACTGAAGCTACAGGTGTGCCTTCATTCATGAAAATAATACAATTTCAGCATCCAATTGGACCACATACTGTACAGTAGTCCTCTCAATAATCAGCTTTGTAGTATAGCAATTTTATGTAATGCAGAAGCAAATGAACAATTTCAGTTCCTATCAGGTGAAGTACAAAAATAGAAATAAATCAGTGATGATTAGAAATTAAATTGAATAGATCTTTCAAATACACTGTAAATGCACAATACATACAGAAAATGCTCACAGATTTCCCAGATTTTGTCTTTTATTTATTTATATGACAACACCCTTTAATGTTTAATTGATGTTGGATTTATTCCAAGATCCTTTACACTTTGAAATAAAATTGCCCATGACAATTTCTGAGACAAACCAAGGAGCTTGTACTCCACTAACAACCAGCAGAATCAATTTATTGGGCAACTGTCAGTTAGGAATAAATGGTTTATTGGGATAAACAACTCAAAACAGTAACAAAATTGATCCTTCTGTGTGAGAATTGATTCACCATCATTTCATTATTCAACTAGTGTTTGCTGCATATAATCACACCTGCTGCAATATGTAAAAAGTAGTGTACCTGTACTGTACATAAGAAGATGCCTGATTTTGTGGAAAAGAATATCAGAAAATAAGAGCATCTTACCGCCAGAACTCTGGAGAAGGTTTCTATGTAACTTTCTTTTAGGATGGAATAAATCTTTAAAAAAAGAAATTATCTTTCCTGAAATGAAAAGAAATTAACAATAGTCACATGTACATTTAAGAAAGATGAATTGACTGTTTAATTTTCTACGAACTACAAAATCTGGAACCACCATTTGTATATAACTCAGCTCTATGGCATCAGTTCCTGTATTGGTTGCAACAAGACAGGGAGAAATGCTCTGACATGCCCAGTTACAGATGTGTGTTATTTAAACAGCAGCAGAGAGATCTGAGGCAGTGTTCTCTCTGTCTGATGTCAACTTAAGCTTCAAGAAAACTCATATACTGTAGTCCTGGCCTGTTAAACTATACCCTTCCATGTAGTCCAGACAGTTGTGGGTCTCCATTAGATGGTTAATGACCTGATACATACCTGAAACCAGCAGCATCAGAAAACTGGTTCAGACTGTTTCTGAAGCTATACTGTTTTATTGTTATTCTGGATCCCCAGAGTTTATTTCTTAGAAAGAAACTGGCAGCATTCAAATATTTTCTTTTTTTGAAATTAATTTATTAAAATGTCTGGATTTTTTCTTCACTTTGACATTATAGAGTACTTTGTGTTGATGAGCAGCTAAAATTCTCAATTAAATACATCATGGTTCCATGCTGTAACACAATAAAATGTGAAAAGTCAAAGGGGGTGGATACTTTTGCAAGGCACTGTACATCAAGTCAGTGTCATCTGCCATCTGTGACCAGGAATTCCTTGAGCATTACTGAAAAATCAGTAGAGATACTGTACCGAAGGACTAGGTGAATTTACACTTACTATGACACCAGCCTGCACAAACATCTGATCTCATCTGTTATCAGAAGCTAAGCAGTCAACTCTGGTTAGTACTTTAATGACTGGGTAAATTTACCAAGGTAGCCTCAGCGTGCTCTGCAATACTGATCCATCTGGAATCTACCATGTGTCTGGCTTCTTACAAGAGAAAGCTGGATGAGATCCTTGGATGAAATTCTGTAATTACTAACTTCCAAAAAGGCAAGAGGGGTCAGGTACTCTCCCTCTGGTTTGTAACTGTTCATGTGCCTTTAATTGAGAGCAGCACCATTCCTCCTGCCACACGCTATTCATCGCTGGAGTGTGTAAAACTGTCTGTCTTGGTAGGTGATGTTAGAAGAAAGCCTACCAACCCTCTTTCCCCTGGACTGCTACAAGGACTGTAGTATTGTGTCAGCCTGACTAATACAGTATGTGAAAATAATGAATTAGGTGGGCAAAAAATAAAAACAAATACTAATTTCTGTTTAAAAAATGCACAAAAGGTAAAATACCTATTAAGAATTTTTTGTTCTCCTTCATATCGCCTATGGCACTTCCACACAGTCCTGAAGAAACACAGAAGAGTATGAATTGAACAGGAAAGCTGGTTCAGTGTTGAACTAAACTACAGAAGAGGTGAGTCCTTCTTCATCCCACAGCAAACCCTGCAATATGCCTGGGCCACCAGTGGTTTGATTATTTTTTTGTAAGGCTTTTTCACACTTCTCGGTAGTATTAGCTGTATCATTACATACACTTTTTTTCCCACGAGATGTGTGTCACTTATTTATTAATTACTAAGTGTTTATAAAGTGTTAAACACTCCTATCATCTCCTCTCCTAACAAATCAGACTGTTTTAAACCGATAAGTAATCAGGAAAAATTTGGATCATCAATTAATAAATCACTGGATTTCCACTTGGTCATTCAAGAGTAATTATCACCTTGGTGCAGTAAATTTTTAAAATAATAAATAATACTATAAATAAATACTATATTGTCAGATAACATCGATATTATATACTGGCCATCCTGAACAAGTGCCATTCTAAAAACAGATGATGTACAAAACTGCTATGAATTTCTAAAAGAAGGATCAGAAACCTTGCAAGCACAGCATGTCCATCTCATCTTTGTGTTTTATCTTGTTTCCTCCATGGAATTGACTCCCCAGGGCACTGGTGTCTACAAAGGCTCCATACTCAGGGTATCCTGCTTCATGACGGGTTATTTCAAACCAAGTCCCTGGAAAGGGAGAGACAGGGAGGAAAGGAAGACAAAAAGACAGAATTTGAGAATCTTGAATAAATCAAGAAGAGCACATTGCCAGCCAACAACTTCCACTGCAATATTGTCACTTTATGTAAATTACCTCACTGCCTCCGATCACTGATTTTAGAAGCTGCAGGGTGTTTGGTTTCTAATAAAAAATACCCACCTTCCTCTCAAACACAAGAACTGCTTATTTTAATGTTGCTGCTTTTGAAGCACTTGCTACTAACACTACTACAGCTGCCATGGGTGCAGCATTGTGGACCATTGTGGTTTGGGTTCAGATTGTAGTCAAGACACAGCAGCTGTGCTTTTAAGCAAGGAATTTAACTCAGCTTGCTTTAACAAGATGCCCTGATTAGTGCAAGATGTAAGGGATAAAAGATGTTGAACGTAATTTAATTTTGCTGTTACTTAATTCTGCTTAATGCTGCAGGTGTTGATACTTTTACAACTGCTGGTAGTGTTACTACTGCCATTGCTTTGAGAGATACTGCTGTTGTTGCTACGAGCATTAATATGTAATATTATATATTACAATAATTCCTTTTATTTAAGCCAATTCATCCCTATTGTTATGGCATCTAGAGCAAATAAAGTGTATGAAGTGGGAGTCTTGCCTTTGTTGTATTCTTCCTTGTCATCCAGCTGTGACTTATTCACTGCAGCATAGATGGGGTAAGGGTTGGTCATTTCTGCATCTTCCTCCTTCGAAAGTTTGCGATCGTCCATCTGGAAAGAACCAAGTGTGTATAAATAACCATCAAAGTCCAGAGAAGAGCCACAGGACACATTCAGTTCTGATGAAAGGCTGAAGGCACAAAGAGGACAAACACAACAGATCTGAATTGAGCGTTTTCTGTATTGTGAGAGATGAGAGGAGACACAAATACTAATATGCAAATGAAGGTGAAGAATGATATGCACAGTGTGAGCTGGGTGAGGTGGTCTGTACTGCCACAGAAGCTATGATTGCTGCTGGAAGTGGTGTTTGTTGGACCCTGTGGTCTGTGTGGGTCCAAATGCTCCGGTATAGTGGCGGGGACACTTTACTGTAGTGGGAGCCGTCTTTCAGATGACACATTAAACCGAGGTCCGGACTCTCTGTGGTCATTAAAGTGAAAAATTGGATTTGGAGTTATCCTGGTGTCCGGGACAAATTTCACCCCTCAGCCTTTATTGTGGCCTCCAAATTGTCCCCATGTATGATGGTCTGGCACCCCCTCCAGGGTGTACCCTGCCTTGTGCTTGTTGCTTGCCTGGTAGGCTCTGGCTTCCTGTGACACCATAGAGTATAAAGTGGTTTGGAAAATGATATGACATGATGACATTTGCCTAATACTGTGCTGTGTTTCTGTACTCACCAAATGACAAATACAGCAATTGGTTAGTGTAAAATCACTGCTGCTTCAGTTGCACATGCCTCAATTTGAAAAAAAAGTCTCAAGAAATCTCACGACTTGCATTTTGTGCAATTTTGTATCCAGCCATTCAAGATATTTGTGGGGGAGAAAGAGATATGCCTTACAGCATAAAGTTAGGTTACTAACTATCAAATGGTCTATCTGTTTTTGTAACTGTTATAAAATCATTGGTCTATAGGTTAATTGAATCATTCTTGTCTTTCTATTAAAAAATATAATCGTTAATATTTTACAATCCTGCTATTGCTCTGTAAAGTATTCACAAAGCAGTGTAGATTTAAAGAAGGTTTTGTTCTAAAAACAACACAAAAGTAAATGTTGTTTTACACCATTTGTATCACTGAGTATGTAATTATCTCATTCTGTTCTGCATTGTCACTGAAAGTCCATATTTTAAATTTAAACCAGTTCTCACAGCATGATGCTGCTGGTGTCGGCCTGGATTGAGCACAGATTCAATGAGATGAAGGATGAGGACAGCAAGGTTGAGCACTTGATTGGTCATGTAAAAAATATAAAAAGTACAGTATGTATATATTTTATATTGATATATGTACATAAATATAAAAAGTATAAAAAATGGGTGGTATGAATGGATGGATGTTACAGCTTGAAAAGATTAGTTGTTTGTTAAAATATTAATATTGTTAGCAAATTTACCAGTTTCCTGACAAATAAGTGTTTCTAACAAAGACTGAGTTTTGTAATTTCTTTGTAATGGTTGATCTACATTAATGGGATTCAGCATTTCTACCACTATTTCCAACTGTGTAATTTGCAATCTATGTGTGCTAGGGCAACAGATATGAGCACTTTCATGAGAATATCTATATGAGAAACTCAACTTTTTGCTGCTTTTCCATTACAGATTCAGTGAATGATTATCTTTTATGGAAGATGTCTGATATCTTTAAGGGAGCTGGGACTCTCACTTCAAATTCATCTTGAGAGAACCCCTCTCTCTGGATTAGGTCACCTCCTTAAGGTGAAAATGAGTAACACAGAGCTGCAATTTGTCAGTCCAGCTTCCCTCCCAGCTACTGTAAATCGCAATTGAGAGTGCAGGTGTTGAACACTGCCAAAGACAGATGCTACACAGAGCTGGGTCACCCTGACCTCTAGTGGCCAGTTAATGTAACTGCTCCCAAAGGTGTACTAAACACCTTCTACTTCATTGTCTCCTGGAGGGCTTTATAGAATCACCATGATTTTTGCTGTTATTGGTATTATTAACACCAATATTTTATTTTTTTCCTATTTATATCTGAACATGAAAATAAATCCTTTGTCACTTGCCATTTGTCCTTTCTCTTCGCAGGCACTTTTGAGAAATCTGACACTATATCTTATGGAAAAAAGGACAAGTTCACAAACCGACACCCAGACAGGGAGAAAGAGACACTGCAGAATGAGACAGAGAGCTTAACTTACATATAACTGGTTACATACTGTACAAACACACATACAAGAAGGACAAGAATGCTGACCTCTTTCACCACCATGTAAACAAATATTGCCGCCCAAATATCTGTACAAGAAAAGTTCTCATCCTCTATTGTCTTCATGATTTTCTGCAAACGTTTTATAATGCTGAATTTTCCATTGTTGAGAGTTTCCACCATTTTTGTCTCTGCATCCTCCACTTGAGAGGACCACTGTTGGTCACGGTACAGAGAGGACATACACCTGCAGTGTTAGACACACAAACACACAGAAAACATTTCACCAGTGTATGCACTGTGCACAGCTGAATTCACAGCCTGAATCCTGAACCTTCTGAATTTGCAGGGTTACAATGCACACCTGACAGATCTATTGCTCTTTCAAATCTTTCAAGCACTTTGAGAAGCCACCTTTAAAGGCGCTTTATAAAATACAGTTTTTTAATTATTATTATTATTGTTATTATTAATATTATTATTATTATTATTATTATAATAATTCAAAATGGGAACTGAATTCACAGGCTCATAGCTGATCTTGGAGCCCAGTCTCTCAGACTCACCAGGTGGATCCTGACACTCCACACAGGTACATGATGGTGTCCAGCAGGTTCTGAGCCCCCAGCTCAGTTAAAGTCCCCATGAGAGCCACCATGGCACGCAGACCCCCCCCAGAGCCCAGCACAGCAATGGGGGGAACACAGTCCTGATTGAGGAAGAGAGGAGAAGACAGAATCTAACACAGAGGTCATGGAGGCCAGGTCTAGTGACCCAGCGACTTCAGAAACACCATTAATAGTTACTTGGCCTTACAGTATCTTCTTTTCATTTTCCTCTCCTTCTGTCTCAAAGAGGATTGAGCTCTTACTTACTGATTGAAAGGACTCCCTTGTGATGCTCATAGATGCTGGGTTTATGTTAAATACTGATATTTTAAAGTATTAATTTTGAACCATAAAACCATTTGTAATTTTTCTGTAAAAAAAACATCTTCCAGGAGAAAACGTGTGATTATTTCTAAAGTCATATTGTTCTGAAAAATAATTTTGTCTATTTCTCTTACAGACAGTGTGCAGCAGTAAAGTGTCTGGTCTTGCAAACAGAGGGTTGTGGGATCGTTGTCCCATTGCTGTGCTGTCCCGCTACACTTCCTCTGTACTGCTCCAGTCCTCCCAGCTGTACAAATGCAGCATTGCTGAGGGTGACCCTGTGGCAGACTGGCCTCCAGTCCAGGAGGAGAACCTTCAGACCTTCCATCAGTCTGGACAGCAGCGTGAGTTTGAGCCTGAGCAGCTGTTAGACTAGAGTGTGGACTTTACATCACTGCATACAGCTTGGGGCGGTGCAGTGTAGAGGGTTTGAGTGCCCCTTGCAGACACTGCTGTTGCACCTTGAATGAGGTACATCTCTCCAGTTCTTCCGGTTCACCCAACTGTATAAGTGGGCACCAGCACTGCTCCTGTTCAGTTAGACTTACGAGCACTGCTGGGGAAATGCCTTGTGACAGACCAGCATCACATCCTGGGGGAGTCATGTGGTCTCTCGTCTGCTTAACACTTTAGAAACCAGGATGAGATCATGCCCACTGAGCTGCTGCTGAAATCCGTTTAGCCAATTAATTCCAAATGTGGCAGACGTATGCACTGGGACATTTCAGATTAAATCATTAAAACTGGTGGTAAGATTTTTTAATCTTCCACAATTACAACTCTCACACCAATCCCTGTGATAATGATAAAAATGAGCACAGCTATTTCCATGAGTCTTTACTAGTGTTTTGTTTCTATTTACAATCGTATATGTATTTTATAGATGCAGCAATGTGGATTGTCAGTGGATTTAAGGTAGTATTCTATTTGGGCTCCGTTTAATTAAAAAAAGAATGTAGTTGCAGTAAGTGCCTATTATATTTGGGCCAATATGAATAAAGTTGGTGTAGTATTATTGGGGTTTATAGCTGTAGCTGTAAAGCATTACATATAATTTCTGTTGTTAGACCTTGAGGTCTTTGACATTAAAGTGTATATTTATCATCATGATTCTCAAAAATTCTTAAGTCCAACGGCAATTTTACATTCAAATAAATTAGCAGTCTGTATGTTACATGCATATTCACAGCAATTCTTTTGCATCCTTCCTGACCTACTTCACTGCCACAATTTTCACTATCATATTTCAGGACAACGAACTTAAATATAATCTGTCAGGCTGTCTAATTTCAACTGAACACTATATAAGAATATAGTATAAGTAGAGATGAATTCCACACTGAAAATAACAAAAAAAACACCTTCTGATGTTGGGCTTCAAGATACTGTGAGACTAAATATGTTTCCAAGAGATTATATCAAATCACTACACTTCATTATCTATAACACATATCAATAACCACAAGACTATACTGTACATATCAGATATTCCAATTTTATACATTATATTGTTTTATCAGAACTTGTACCGCATCACAGGGAATTTGGAGGCTCCTCAGGGCATTCTGAATTTTGATTTTTCTCTTTTGAATGTCCTTGTTCTCCCCCTCACAAAGAGTGTGAGCAACTCGGATGTAAGAAGCCCTGAAAGAAAGAGTGAAGTGACTGAGAAGATATTGGGGATGTCTAACTATCACATGTGTGACACACAAACTTCCCTTCACTTCACTGTGATATACCACACACACACAGTGACATCAGTCTGATGTACTGCACACACACACATGATAGCACATTGATAACAACAAACCTGGCTCATTCTTCATGCTGAAAAGTCATTTTCTGTGCTTCATTTTACTGATCCTGCTTAACTGTATGGCACAACCTTTTCTTTTAATACAGGGGATTTCAGTGGTATTTTCAGTAAAGGAGCTTAAAATGATCTAATGTCAGATAGACATTCTCTGTGCTGCAGTGTAGGCATCTAGGAAGAGTGCACTCATCTTAGACATATCTTCTATGTGTCAGTATATATATTTACTATACAGTATGTGACATTATATCCCTTGTCTGACAGGATCACATACTAGGATCTATTTAATTTCCTCCTCTAACAGGATTGGAGCCATGGTAGCTCAGACGGCAAGGGTGTCCCCCTCCTGACTGGAAGGTCCTGGGTTCAATCGCAGGTAGGGGAAAGTGATGTAACTTGCTCTAATTCCTTCCAGGTGGCTCCCAGGTCCACGTAGCCTGCTTTCCAAATGAGTACCAGGAGGTAATAGGCCACCTCCTGTGTCAGATGGTCAAGAAAATGGTGGCCTTTACCTCCCCATTCCCCTGTAGGCCTTCGTGACCTGAAAAGATAACCTACCTACCTAGCAGGTTTGGATGTTGTGCTGTTTCTGGCAGCTGTGGGAATTCTGGCTTTAGATGTGTTATTTCATGGAAGAATGTTTGTCTAATTCGAGAGTTTCTCACAGTAGAGAAGAAAATACATCTGTCTCTGCTTATCCCTGCTGGCAGTGGGAGCTTGTCCTCTCCTGGCAGCCAGTATCTATTGCCTGACTGTGGTTACTAAACCTGTACTTGATCTGGGTCTGTTTTTCCTTGGTATCTCTTACCCTGGTCAGAAACTCGTCTAGTGTGTGTGTTTTTTAGGGGAATACAGCAATTCAGCTTGTAGAGATGTTCGAAATTGCTTTTTAAGACTGGATAGTCAGGAGAATGTTTGTGGGCATTTCTTCTAAACCATGTGTTTGCGGTGTTGTACCATCTCTCAGTATCCAAGGTGCAGATTTCCTTTGTGTGGCTGTCTGTGTCTTTGGTTTGAAAGTTCTCGCAGTGCCTTTCTGGTGTTTTTGAAGTCTGTGTCAAACCATTCTTCTTTTGCTTTTGTTTTATGGGTGTTTTTGTGTTCTTTTCAGTTTGGTATCAAGGCTATTTTCCGAAATCTGCAATTTACATCTTTTATAACCAGATTTACAGTATGCTAGTTTTGTTGTTTTTTGTTGGAGTGTTTAGAAAAGGAACTCTGAAATTCCTGGTCATTTTGTGCTCTAGTATTCATACAGATTGTTTATTCACACCTGAAGAAGGCTCCACGGCTGAAACGTTGTGTTTTTTCTCTCTTCTTTTTTTTCAGCATGGAATAAACCTATTACTTGTTCCCTTGCAGCCGAGCATGCTGATGCAGCTACCTACCTGAACTACTACAGATTGTTTATAGCCCATCTACATGACTGGTTGAGGTCACACAGCCAGCTGTGTTGTATCCGTGCTCCAGTATGGGTATTTAGAAAGAGTGTCCTTCAGTCACACTGGTGTTCTCTGTGCCTCAACACAGGTATTTAGATACAGTGCTCACCTATCAGCCAGATAATCTACAGTTTGTCAAAAAATAAAAATGTATATTTCACAGATATTTAGACATAGATTTTGAACACTCCTTAAATAACGATGTGTGATTTTGAGCTCTCTTTAAATATCTATGTCATAGATGTTTGAAGTGAGCTGTCCTGAGAGGCAAAACTTCTCTGGGTCTCAGTAGAGGTATTTAGAGAGAGCCCTCCTGACATACCAATGTTCGCTGTGTCAATAAAGAAGTTTAGGAACAGTGCCTTATTCCCAGGTAACAGTTTCCCATATCTTAATAAAGAGATTTAAATAAACTTACTTTTCAGTTTCCTCAGTTCTCCTTCTCTTTGGCTGTAAAGGTACATCAATAAATAAACATTGACAAGACTTATTAACATGACTGCATAAAAAGACATTAACATGTTGAATGGCTGAATGGACTCCTCTCAGTTTCAAACTTTATGTTCTTCTGATGAGAATACAGGTACCTATGTTCTGTCAAACTGCTACCCAATACAGTGTCTGAGTGTTTTAGGAATGTAGTCTTCTGCTTTTCAGAATTGCTTGCGTGTTTGCTTTTACTGAACTCTCCAAGAATAAAAAGTCCTCTGATGGAGTACTTACACACACTGATCTACCTGCAGGCTTGAACTGTGTCGTAATACTCAATTTTCAGAAACAAATAACACATGAGTGCAACACATAATTAAAGAGCACTGCTGGAGATTACTAGTAAAACATATACCAGTGTAAGGCAGAAGCTGCAAGTCATTATTTAATTATCACCTTCTAAGCCTGATCAGTATTAAGATGATAAGCATTCATCTACCTTGTGGGGGTTCATGCTGTCTTTTTTGTGAAGAATTCACTTGCTTCAGTGGATCTGTCAAAGAAACAATATGTCAGAAGAAAACTCTTCACATTAAGAAGACATCCAAAAATAGGTTGTACTAGTCCAGACTAAAGAGAGGCACAGGCCTCCTGATAGTGATTCTCAGCCACATAGTTCCCAATTTATCCTTACATATCACCTGAAATGAGCAAGGACCAGTTATTTACAAGATGGGCTTCCCTGTCATGTCCTTTAACTTTCATTCAAGATGGCTCACTGGAGCAGGAAAAGTGTCTTCTGGCAGCCTGAGTCTTTTACTTTCACATGAAAAACTGACATTATTTTATGTCTCTAAAGTGTAATTATCAGATAACGAAAAACTACTATGTAAAATTGCCAGACGCATTCACTTTTGGAATATACAGTACAGGTACTGCTTAATTTCCTGAGTCAGATTGTAAAAAGATTATTTTCCCACAACCGATACCTGGATCTAAAATAACACAGAAATGACAGAAGGGAATGTCTTCCTGAAATTAACAATTTTGTTAACAATTCCATCATTTAAATTTATTATTAGTTTATTTAAAGACATTATTTTTTTGTTCTGTTTTAAAGCAATGTGTGCCTCACCTTAAAGATTTCTACTAAATCGACTTCCCTAAAATCCTGTGCAATACTGGAAGAAATGTGATCCAAGGGTTAAACAAAGGAATATTTTTATAATTCTCTATTACAATTGCATGCAACACAGTAACTGATATTAAAAATTGCAATGTGCAAAAAAATACAGACAGTGTTGAGCATTATATTTATCCCGGAACATTATTTATAAAAGGTTTCATGCACAAGTTTATAGAATAAGTATAGATAGTCTAGTTGTGTATATTATCAAATACAGTGATAGATAAGATAAGATCACTTTATTGGCCATATACAATTTCCTGCATTAGGAATTCATCTTCTTGCATACCCCAGCTTGCTCTCCATGAAACACAGACAGGGAGAGAAGCTTGGGGTTAGAGCACCAGGTTAGCCATTGTACAGTACAGCATCCCTGGAGTAGTTGGGGTTAAGGGCCTTGCTCAGGGGCCCAACAGAGTAGGATTTCTCTGCCAACTGTGGATTTGAACCAGCAACCTTCCAGCCACAGGCACAGATCCTTAGCCACAGTGCATACTAGTACACACTAGAACCTCAATAATATTGCTGAAGTAAGTTCATATTTAGGCCTTTTACACTAGCAGTTTACCATAATGTGTCCTGTACATACTCACCTGTCTCAGATGTACCTCAGTGTGGAGATGTACAGTAGTCCAACTGTTCCACACAGAGTATTTATACATCTGGAGGCTGCAGTGCTCTCCACATTTACATACAATGCTCACGTCTACAGTTGATGGCAAGATAAAAGGCCAAGGTCCGTGGCTGGAAGCCAGCATTTCATTTGAAACATAACCTTGATTCCACCGAAATATGTGACAAAAAAGACAAGCCTAGTTTGAGAAGTATTTCCTGTTTCATCTACCTGAACAGTCCTTATCATTACAGTTTCCTGCAGTCTTTTATTTTTCTCTGTTCCAAACTGTCAATTAAAGATTAACCTCATTGTTATCCCAGATAAATATGTATTTTAAAAATCTTTTACAGATGATTCTTCTAAATATTAACTTAATTAAAGGTACAGTTACTGATAAAACAGAACACAACCTAATTGTACACATAGGGATTACAATGATGCTGTTGATTAAACAGTTAGTCCAAATATGTAACTGAGAGCCCAGGTGGCACAAAAAAATAGAACTCAGTAGGTTTTAAAGGAATTAAGTCTGAGTCTTCTGACTTGGACCACATATCCCCAACCTTTGTTCATATCAGTAAAAAGTTGCCAGTATCTTGATTGTGACAGCAGTTAGCTAATTAAAACAATATACGATTAAAACTGGCTGAACCAATAGCCATGTTTTCAGCTCCAAACTGTCCAGTGGTGTCCTCAGCTGTCCACACAACTGTGACCACTGCAATGTCCCAAACACCTGAGAGCCTGTTCAGAGCCACTTCTCCCTCTGATAATTAGCTGTCTGGGTCTCTTTAGGGCTCACAAACAGGATGACAACAAACAGCATAGGGGTTCCACAGTGTTCATGGTCTTCTGCTGCAGATACAAGAATCACAGCAGTGGCAGTTTCACTGAATATCAGCAATATAAAAAGAAATAAAATTTTGTTATGTGTTTAAGATTTAACTGCTGAAACTCTAAAGGCATTTTGTCAAAGCACAGACTGAGCCCTGTACCCCTCATATCACTTCCTCAGACCTTGATCAGTTGTGTCATTACCAGCTGTGACCAGGATTCCTCAGTAAACACTCAAATGGCATCTTCAATAAGGACTGGTGCTCAATAAGCAGACTAGTTATACACAGTAGTTCAGTAGTGACCCCAGGCAGTACCCCAAAGCCGGGCAGTAAAGTCAGTGAAACATCATCACTCAAAGTGCTGCCTGTCCCCTATTTATTTTAGAAAATTTTGAATTTGTTTATTGTGGGGTCCTCAGGCTAACAATGTTCTCTCCTACTTTGGTAATACATTTCCAGTTCATTAATGATTCCATACTGGTAGGGTTAAAAGTTATTGAAAGAGCACCTTAACCAACTCATAGTGTAAACATTTCCTAACACTGCTATAGAATAGATAGTATTGTAGGTAAATCTGTACTGTTATTCAGTTTATTTCTTTCCATTTTTAGCTGAAGCACAGATACATAGAACACCAAATGAACTCTGCAGATGTTTATTGTTAGTATGGATGTGCATCCAGAAATGGATTTTATGTATAATTTATTTTCAAACAACCATTTAAATATATAATATAACGTAGTATATATTATATAACATAGTATTTATGTGTGTAACTTTAATATTTATCTTCAAGTAGTTTCTATTTGTAGCACAAATTTGCCTTGCAAAATGATTCATCCTAATGCAATGTCTGTGCATTTTGTTTTGTCCAAGATTGAAATCATGACGCATTGGACTTTGTGTTTTTTAATCTTAACAGTCTACTCTAGTTACCCTTTTTGTAAATAAAAAATGCAAAGAATGCTGAAATTAATATATTTTTAAAGAAAATTAGAAGATTCTCTTTTGCTTAATGCATAGTAACAGTCTGAGGTTTTCTGGGTGACCAGAATGTTAGGCCTCTGAAACGCCTTGTTTGTAAATACTGTACATAAAGTAACTTTGTTTGTTGTATGTTCTGTGTAGTGTAGCTTGTATTTTGCAATTATAATAAATATTTTTTTTTAACCAAGTGTGCAGGGATTATCACTCCTCTGAACAAAGGTGTGCCGGAGAACAAATAATTCATGTGCCTCTAATTATACCAGCCACTTGGGTTTATTGCTAGAAATCACTTAAAAGTCAGGGGTTATGAATAATTATTTCACTGATTGACTAAACTGCTCGGTCAATTGCTGATTTTCACCAGTTTCGTAACTCCCCATTTGTAACAATACTAACTGCTAAAGAGCTACAGTACTTCCCAGGAAGAATAATTAAAATTCCAAAAGATAAATGTCCTCAGGGCAAATAAGAGCTGTTTGCTGTTTGATCTCACTTACAGGTTATGTTTTCTTTAAAAAGAAATATGAACAGCGGCTTGAGTCAATGCCCTCGAGAGGAGAACAGAGGTAGTGGTGTGAGATCAGCTTGGCAATTTTGAAAGGGCTTCTTTTAAATGTGCTCCAAAGCAAAGGGAGAGAAGAAACAAAAATGCACGCTTGGAGTATTTGAATTACAGGCGCTTTGAGAAAAATGTGCCTTAGCTCTGGAGCTCTTAGTGAGGTTGGGCGAATGTACACCATGTGGCAGCGTGAAGAATTCTTATAGAGGAGCTGAAATTGCAGTCTCGCGCAGCCGTGAAAGGATAGAAAAAAGGAAAATAACATTGGGCTTACAGCAGAACTTTAAGAGAAAAACAAAATTATGCTTTGCTGTGCCACAGGAGCACATAAGGTCTAGCTGGCTGTTCTTCCTGTAAAAATGTCTTATACCAGAAATGTCAACACATGTCAACATTTTAATATGCAATTGCAATATGCAATATACCTAAAAAAGATGTGGCAGACTATACTATTAAAATACAAATATAAATAAAAATATAATCCTACAGCTTTACTTTATGGAACTTTAGGCAACAAAACATTCTCTCCACCCCACGCCTAGTTTTTAGAATATAGGACATGACAGCTTCATGGAAACACACTAAATCCCTTAATTGTGTGACAGGGCTTCGTGACATTATACATGTTACAGAAAGTCAGCATTCTGTGTGAAATCTAGACAGAGTAGAATTCTCCCACAGGAAGAGACACAGTCTTTAGCATAGGGGAGTTTGTGTAAGAAGCAGCACTGTGTGGTTCCCAGAACCACAAGCCATCATGATTGAATCTTAATGGAGACGGAGAAGAGCAACTGTACACCTGTCAGAACTGAGCTTTTACTTGTTGGTGACTAAGAAAACCTAGCATGCAGTGTCTTAAAATAACATTCATCTCTTTCCTATAATGTCCTGTTTTGTTCAATTACAGATAATGTGTACACATTTTTAAAGTGAATATATTTAAACAAACCATGAATACCCAAACTGACAAATTCTGCAAAAGTGAAAATATGTTGTGCATATGTATTCAGCATCCTGAATCAATATTTGGTGGAAACACCTTTAGCCACAGTTACTACTGTTATCTGGTTTGGATAAGTGCCTACCAGCTGTCACGGACGTCCAAAGGGACTAACCGTGGGGAGCAGGAGAGCGGAAAAAGACCCATATGCGTAGCGGCGAGACGGGGAAAAGGCCCGGGCTCAATAGTGCAAAGAGTTCAGGAATGCCGTATAGAAACCTATGCCCTCAGGGAGCGGACGTGGGGCGCCCTGGTGCTAGGCGGGTCTCAGGACATCCGAACGTCATTGCTGAGCGAGGACAGAGTGCAAGACCCGGAAATATATAGCCCAAGGAAGAGAGGGACAGGAAGGACAGCAGACCGGAAACTAGGGACAGGACAGAGAAGGAGCGCCCTCTGGCTGCAGAGGGCGTGACAGTACCCCCCCCTTCATGGGCGGCTCCCGATGCCCAAACAAATAAATAAGCTGCACAGCACTGGGGGGAGGAAAAACCTCATTTAACTGAAAGGAAACCTCTGGGAATCCATGGCTGAGAGCTACCCCTTCCTCCGGGGTATAAACCTTTATTGGGTGGAGGAAGGGGGGGTAGAGAAGAGCTCCGGAGACTTAAAACAAAAAAGTACACAAACACAAACCCAACAGACAAAAACCTGGGAAAGACCAGGGAGATAAACCACACAAAACAGATAGGAACCAAAAACCAAAGTTCCGAGACACAGAGAGCAAGGGGGACCAAAAAGGAGGGGAAACCAGGAAGAAAAAAAATCAAAACAAAAGGCAAAAAAAAACCCACAAAAACCCCAGGGAAAAATACCGCAGACTGGGCAAATGGCACGTTCACATTCTAACGCTGATATCGGAGTGGACAACCTGAGGAAAGCCAGACCGAAGTCCGCTCACAGACACAGATGCCCGGAGTGATATCCAGCGAAAAGAATGGAGGAACGGCAAATGGGCACGTTCACATACTAACGCTGATATCGGAGTGGACAACCTGAGGAAAGCCAGACCAAAGCCCGCTCACAGACACAGATGCCCGGAGTGATATCCAGCGAAAGGCATGGAAGAACGGCAGAAAGCTTACCATTCTATCACTGATATCGGAGAGAGCCAGACCAGGAAGAGCCAGGAACGAGAACCCGCTCCTGACACAGAAGCTCGGAGTGATATCCAGTAATAAGAATAGGTAAGCCAGCTCAACATTCAATCACTGATATCGGAGTGATCTACCCGAGGAAAGCCAGGTGCAGGACCCGCTCACAGGCACGGAAGATCGGAGTGATATCCAGTGATTAGAATAGAGGAACTGAAAAAAAAAACAGCCCAGAGAAAAAAAGAAAAAAAAACTGCGGCAAGACAAAAAAAAAACGCCGCTCGCGGGGTTAGTAGGTGGCTCAGCATTCTGTCACGGACGTCCAAAGGGACTAACCGTGGGGAGCAGGAGAGCGGAAAAAGACCCATATGCGTAGCGGCGAGACGGGGAAAATGCCCGGGCTCAATAGTGCAAAGAGTTCAGGAATGCCGTATAGAAACCTATGCCCTCAGGGAGCGGACATGGGGCGCCCTGGTGCTAGGCGGGTCTCAGGACATCCGAACATCATTGCTGAGCGAGGACAGAGTGCAAGACCCGGAAATATATAGCCCAAGGAAGAGAGGGACAGGAAGGACAGCAGACCGGAAACTAGGGACAGGACAGAGAAGGAGCGCCCTCTGGCTGCAGAGGGCGTGATACCAGCTTTGTTCAATGGGATAATGCAATTTTCACCCATTTTTCCTGTTCCTGTCAAATATGTTTTGCTCATGAGAAAACATGTCTTCCATTTTTGAAATTATTTCGCCTGTACACACCTATTCCCAGAATAAATCAGAAGCAAACTACAAAGGCAGCATGGGGAGACATGATTGAAAAATGTTTCCTTATTCCATGGAAGAGATCTGCAAGAGTGAAAGAATGCATTCTTATTTATTAACTTACTGAATTTTAGCTCTGTCAAGTTATTCAACTAAAATTATCAGTTCTTGCCACCAATTTTCATTCAAAGTCAGGGTCTAGGTCACTCAAAGACATATACTTTCTTATTCTTAAATCACTCCAGTGTTTTCCTGTGTCTTTTAAGGCATTCTCCTTCTAAAAGTTGACTTTTCATCCCAGTTTTAGGTAATCAGCTAAAAACCTGAAAAGGGTTTTTCTTTATGATTTGTCAATACTATGTACCATTCATTCACTCATTTTCAGTAACCTCTTACTAATTCAGGGGCATGGTGGCTTGGAGACTATCCCAGGAAGCACTGGAAGCAAGGTTGGAATCACCCTGTATGGCACACCATTCCTTCACAGGGCACACGCAGACACAAACACAGACACACATACTCCAGAGCCAATTTTCCCATAGCCTGCCAGCATGTCTTTAGACATCCATGAATATTGCATCCCAGAAATTGAATTAAACGCCCCAGCTCTCTGAGGCAGCAATGTTAACCATTGTGCTAGCTTGCCACCCTTGTACTTTTCATTTCCCATTCAATTTTGACAACCATCCCTGGTGATCAGAAGCAGATCCTTAACATTGTGTTGTCACCACCATGCTTGACAGTAATGATGGTGATAATTAGTTTATGCACTGTAGGGGTTTGAGGCAATAGTGTATTCTGAAATCATATGAGACATTATTACTGCACACAGGGAGAGATCATTAAACTAATTGTGTGGCTCATCAATATCTGTACACTTGTTATAGAACATAAATAAACATATAAATATATATGTTTATATATAAATTTATAAATAAACACGCTTCTTCGCTTCCTACACTGGCTATGTCCCTGACCTCTACAAACAATATATTGATGACTGCGTCGGTGCCGCCACATGCTCCAACGATCAGCTTGAGTTCTTCCTGCACCATTTCACCAACTTCCACCCGTCCCTCAAATATACGGTTAACATATCTTCCACTACTCTTCCATTTCTAGACATCAACTTCTCTATCAACTACCCCCGACTGTCCACTTCAGTTTATTACAAACCCACGGACTCACACAGCTACCTCCTGTACAGCTCATTTCACCCCAACCACACTTAAAACTCTTCCTTTTTCACAGTTCCTTAGGTTACGACGATTATGCAGCGACGACATCGACTTCGAGAACCAAGCCCTCAAAATGTACTCATTTTTCATCAACAGAGGATACCCCAGCAGTGTGATTGACAGGGCCCTTGCCCGAGCCAAAAACACCCCCCGGACCATCAACCCGATCAGGAACTCCCGCCGTAACAACTGCATTCCTTTGGTGCTTCCTTACCACCCTAACACACTTCCTATCCCCAGGACCATTAACCACAACTTTTCCATCCTATAGGATGATCCCTCCATTAGGGCCCTCTTTTCTGAACGTCCTATCATCTCATATCGCCGACCACCTAATCTGCGTAACCTACTTGTTCACAGCTCCCTTGACCGCCCTCAACAACCATCCACACCAGGCACTTTCCCTTGCAACAGAGCTCGCTGTATCACCTGCAAATACACAGCCACCACCACACTCATTCAAGGCCCCTCAGGACAATTCTGGATCACCCAGACAGCATCTTATACCTCCAGCAACCTTATTTACTGTATCTCTTGCAGTAAATGACCAGCCATCTACATTGGAGAAACAGGAATGAGCCTCGGAGACCGCTTCAGAGAACACGTCAGGGCTGTGAAGATTAAAGATCTCTCCAAGCCCATTGTTTCTCATTTTACCTCTGACGGCCATGACCACTCTAATCTCTCCATCTGTGTTCTCAAAGACGGTTTTCCGAACTCATACATCAGAAAGACCACCGAAACTAAAATTATTCTGCAGCTAGGATCAAACATTCTCCCTTCCCTTAACGACAGATTACTGTTCTTTTAAATTTTCTCCATTCATTGGAAGTTTCATTTCACACCTCTCTGCACCCATTCTGACTTCACACCTCTTGATTGGCCTCTCTTTCTGTCCCCTGCTCCCGCCTCTCACTCCTCCTTCCTCCCAACCTTTGTTCTCCTGCTACTTTACCTTTGCCTACTGCCCTGTCTCTCTCACACGGCCGAAAAGGCTCCACGGCCGAAACGTTGTGTTCTCTTTCTTCTTTTTTTCAGCATGGAATAAACCTATTACTTGTTCCTTTGCATAAATAAACATATACTGTACAGTATATATAATATTGTGTCGCACTACTCTAGTCCTAAATAAAGAGTCTGGGATAAATATTTTTCATTTGAGATGTCTGTCTGCAAGAGAGACAAGTAAACACAGATGATCAAAGGGGATTTTCTGGTAATTAACATCTCTCTGAATGAATGAGAGGACGCACAAAAACACAGAAAAAAACAGAGAGGTGTGACACAGAAGGAAACACAGAAACAGAAGACACAGAGAGAAGAAATAAAAGTATCAGCCTTTTCTTCCTTTGGTTTGGTAGTGCAAGAGGACCTTTCTCTGATCAGTCTTACAGACCAGATTCATTCTGGCTAAATAAATTGAACATGATTAGTCAGAAAGTGCTATTCTATTTATTTTAGGAAATTATTATTTCATTTATTGTGGAATCCTCAAGCTAAAAATGTACTCTCCTAATTTGGGGATGTATTTTTTGAATAGGTGGATAGATACTCATGCACTTTTGGGCATCTTTGTTGTAGGAAGGGATATTTAGTCTTGGGTAGAACTCTTGTATATGCAGTAGGACATTACTCTTGTTGGCCTCTCAAGAGGTTATTTATTAAGAACAAAAAAGTATGGAAAATGTTATGCTCTGCACTCCTTTGAACCACACTGACGAGGACAAGAGGGGGACTCTGATGACAGCGACAGAACAACATGGTAGGCAGCAGTTACAAGTGATAAGCCCACAACGATTGGCGTAGCAAATGATGTTACGGGTTGCCTCCACCGGTGGGAGGGATCATCGTATCCCACTGGTCAGCTACCGCCCACCTGAAGCTGGGCAGCCCCCACCTAGTAAGGTGTTGACCTGCCACAGTCTGTTTGCTTCATTGGGTGCATGGAGCTTAGAGAATCAACTTGACAAGCAGACTGAAAACACTGCACCAAGCAAACACAGAAGCACTAAATGATCACCAGTCTTGCGCTTAGCAATTGGAACATCAGGACCATGTGTCCAGGCCTTTCTGATGCCCAAGGTCAAATCAACGACTCTAGAAAGACAGCCATTATCAACCTAGAACTCAAGAGGCTGAGTATTAACATTGCTGCCCTCCAGGAGACTAGGTTCCCTTCAGATGGCAACCTCAGGGAATAGGACTACACTTTCTACTGGCAGGGAAGGGGCCCATATGAACCACGACAGCATGGTGTCGGGTTTGCAGTGAAAAACTCTATCCTTCCAACTAGAGGCTAAGAACGCATCCTCTCGCTTCGTCTTTCAAGCTCTCAAGGCCCAGTGAACATCCTGAGCGTCTATGCACCAACACTTTGCTCCCCTGCTGGGGCCAAGGACCAGTTTTACGAGGAGCTTGACACTGTAATCAGAGATGTATCTGTCATGGAGCAGCTGTACCTACTTGGTGACTTCAACCCCCTAGTAGGATCCAACCAGGACTCCTGGGCCACCAGCATTGGGCATTTTGGCATGGGCAACATGAATGAGATTGGGCAAAGGCTTCTGAAACTATGTTCTTACCACAACCTCTGCATAACGAACACATTCTCCAACAAGCCGCAAAACAGAGTGTCCTGGAGACATCCCAGGTCTGGTCACTGGCACCAGTTGGACATGGTCATTACAAGGAAGACATCACTAAACAACATCCTAAACACTTGCAGCTACCACAGCGCTGACTGTGACACTGACCATTCCCTGGTTTGCTGTAAGATGCAACCCCAGCCCAGCCTCAAAGTAGAAAGGTCGCCCTTGCACCAATACTGCAAAGACAGCAATCCCTGAACAAGTGTTTTGCAGACTCCATCGAAAAAGCACTTCAGAATTGCACTATAGACGAAACCGAGAAGAGATGGAACAACATCCGTGACGGAAGTCCAGACTGGTTCGAAGCTGGATTTGCTGAGCTGAAGCCAGTTATTGAGGCAAAGTGGACAGCCCTCGTCAACAACAAGAGGGACCCTCACAGCAGGAAAACACAGATCAACGCTCAACCTACTGCTAGGCGCTGTGCCAACGACTTTTGGCTGAAGCTCTCCGAGAACATTCAGTTGTGCACAGACAGTGGAAACATCCATGGCATTCACCATGGAATCAAGGCAGCATTAGGGCCCTTCAAAATTTAAGACGGCACCACTGAAGTCATCTACTGGTGAAACCATCTCAGATAGGAATAAACAAATGGCTAGATGGGCTGAGAACTATCAATCACTCTATGACCAGGAGAAAATAGTGACAGAGGAAGCAATCAAAAGCAATGAGAACCTGTCTATTGATAGATAGATACTTTATTGATCCCGTGAGGGAAATTGCAGTGCAACAGCAGCTTAACACACACAACACAGCCACAATGTAACAAATTATATAATAATAGTACAATACATACAATACAATACAAGAGTTACTCACAGTCCAGACGCACAAGAACAAACTAGAACAGAACAGTACACAGAAAATCATATCACACTCATATCACACATATGAATATAAATATAGATGTAACTGTAGATATAAATATAAATGTATTGCACAGGTCCCTGGCATATATTGCACAGAAAGTGGTTGTAAACGGGAAAAAGAAAAAGAAAAAGAAGAAGAAGAGAACAGATGTAGCAGTAGATGTGTAGATGCGTTTAATCCAGATACAGGTCACTGTCGATGTTGCCTCTGCCAAGACGCAAGGTGGATGCGTTGTACAGTCTTATGGCAGACGGCAAGAATGACCTCCTGTAGCGCTCCCTGTTGCACCGTGGATGAATCAGTCTATTGCTGAACGTGCTCTTCATTCCTGCAAGCCTGTCATAGAGGGGATGGGAGAAGTTGTCCATGATGGCCTCTAGTTTGGACATCATTCTCCTCTCAGCCACTACCTCCAAGGAGTCCAGGTCAGACCCAATGACAGAGCTTGCTCTCCTGATGAGCTTGTTCAGCCTTTTGGAATCTACTGCTCTAATCCCCGAGCCCCAGCACACCACTGCGTAGAAAATGGCACTCGCTACCACCGACTGATAGAACATGTGTAGCATCTTACTACACACATTGAAGGACCTGAGCCTCCTCAAGAAGTAGAGTCGGCTCTGTCCCTTCTTATAGATGGCCTCGATGTTCTTAGACCATTCCAGTCTATCGTCGATGTGCACTCCCAGGTACTTGTACGAGTCCACCATCTCCACGCCACTCCCATGGATGTAGACAGGAGTAGTATCATGGAAGACCTCGATGGCCTACCAACAGTAGATGAGATTGGTAAGGTCATTGACTCCCATTCCTACGACAAAGCCCCAAGAAAGGATGGCATCCCACCTGAGGTCATAAAGGCAGGTTAACGGACAGTTCAAGCATCTCCACAAACTCCTGTGCCAGTGTTGGGAAGAAGGATGGTCCCACAAGACATGTGCGTCACCAACATAATCACCCCGTATGAGAAGAAAGGAGACCGTAGTGACTGCAGTAGCTATCGAGGAATGTCCCTCCTGAGCATTGTTGGAAAGGTACAGATTCAGCCATTCAAAATGCATAGTAGAAACCCGAACTGCATGCAATTACCCACAAGTCACTGCATTGTACTACGGTACTTGATTGGCTGGCCAAAATGACCGACAGGGGCACTTGTGGTGCATTGGTTGTTAGTGAAAAGATTTAATCATTGAATCTCTTTACTGTGCATGTTTTAATCTGCTTAGTATTGAATATTTCTGGGGAATTTTACAACTAATTTAGTAGGGAAAATGTAGTAGCTGAGCATAACATGAAGAGAAGAGAAAATGTGTTTTGGGTTCATTGTTCATTGCTCTTAAAACTGCAGGCATGTCGATAAATAACTGGAAATTGTTTCCTTATTCCACAGAAATGTTTTTAAACAGTGAAAGAATGCAGATTATGAAATAGTTCTTAAGAACATGCCCTGTGTGGCAGGTGCAGGTATGTTGGAAAAAAAGAAATACATTTGAAGAATAGAAAAAACTAGAGATTGAATTTCATTATTTTACATGATATATGCTGTGAAATCTGATTCTATTCAGGAAAATATATATTATTGTGTTACATACGGATGCAGCCATTCAAAGTGCGCGGCACAGACACGTACCGCGGGTAATTGGCTACATCATCACGCCGCGGTACGTGATTGGTTGACCGACAGGGGCACTAGTGGTGCGTTGGTCAGTCATAGAAAGATTTAAATGTCTTTACCGCAGGTAAAATTATAGTATCCGGAATTTCCGCAAGGTGGAGTTAATAAAGCTCAACCTCTCATGTTTGAGCTGTCGCCATCAAAGTCTTTACTGAAGATAATTACTAGTAGTATTTATAATGAATGACCTTGGACAAGCTGTTGTAGCGGCGAGGCTTATTAATAAGAAAGAATTAAGTGTTCTGAGCCTTCCCAAATGAGGCCCCATTTCTCTGTTCATCTCTGTGGTGCAGCCACAGAGAAACTATTCATGCAGGCTGATTTAAGGTTCCTGATAAGGACAGCTCCCAAAGGGGGATGCACTTAGCTAAGCCTGGCTATCATGATCAATGGTCATCCATTGGCGCCTATTTGTCTAGGGAGTACCAGATGGACATCTGGACTGCATTCCTAAGTGTCAGGAGTAAGTGACTCATATCTCACCTTGATCAACCAATCAGGGACTGGTAGGGCCGAGTAACCCACGTGGGACTCTGATGCCCATGGAACTTTCAGCCAATCAATGAGCTGAAGTTCCTCCAGGTAAAAACAGGCAACACAGAGAGCCTGAGAGATTCAGAGAGATTCAGTAAGATTCAGTGGAGAATTCTGTGGACTTTTCCTAAAGGGAATTCAAAGGAGAATTCCAGGGCAGGACGGCCCAGGAGCAGAAGGCTCCTGTAGTGGCAATGCTTGTTAATAAGACAGAATTAAGCGTTGGTATGCTCCTAAAGGAGGCCCCATCTCACCCTCCATCTCTGTGGTGCAGCCACAGAGAAAGAATTCAGGCAAGCTGATTTAAGATGTTTTCCTTTTGATAAGAAGCAAGCTCCCAGACGGGGATGCAAGTAGCTAAGTCTGGCCATCATGATCAATGGTCATCCACTGGCGCCTATCTGTCTAGGGAGTGCTGAATGGACATCTGGACTGCATTGCTAAGTGTCAAGAGTAAGTGACTTATATCTCACCTTGACCAACCAATCAGGGACTGGTAATACCACGTGGGTCTCCAATGCCCGCCAAACTCTCAACCAATCAGCACACATCTGGGTCTTGATCAAAAAGGGAGTGCAAGCTCAGTTCTGGGCTCTCCTTGGCCATTTTCGCGCATCCTCAGAGACAATCACGTGACAACTGCTGTTGTCTGCAAAAGGACTTGGACTTTGTCCTAAGCGCAAGGCCGAGGATCCCGTACGTACTCAGAATTCTACCAACGTGAATGCTCCGCTTGATCAACGGCAGCCTACAGTTGGACCCTCGTCGACAACCTGAATAGCTTATTCAGAAGCAGCGCTGGACCGGGAACGAACCAGTTTCTTCCCAGGCAAAAGAGTGACTTGTGAGGACTCGCGGTCACACTCTGTGCATAGAGACTTTCTACTAGCCAGCCGGACTGCTGGTAGATCCCCTCGGAGCAACGACTGCCCTGCGCGCCGCAGTCAGATTCCTCCGCCCGTCCTACTCCGAGCTGCACCTCGACTGGTTGGCCGGTAGCCAGAGGACGCCGACACAACGCCCATTGGACAACCGCTGCAACAGAGGCTGCAACAGAGCCTGTCAGCTGGTTTGGTGTTCGTGCCGGGAAATTCCAAATCCAAACACAGTGGATAAGTAAACCCCATGTTCTACATTGCGTCTCGAGAATTTAATTGTAACTCAACACAAGTTGTTATCAATTTAATTCATGAGTAATGTATTTACTTCCGAGTTTAGAGTAACAGTGGGTAATAACACTGATTAGCGATTTGGTAACCGAACGATATATGTTGACATATATTCTCTGTTGTGTATCTCTTTGTGTTTGCATCTCTTCGAGATTATATACCTTGTATCTTGATAACCCTCACCGTAAGGTCTGCCGCTCGTATCCGGGCAGACTAGTATATGTTTGGTGCACAGTTTATATTAATAAATGTATCTCGTGTATTGAACCCGTGTGTGTGCGTTGTTAGTTGTTCTGACGATTGATTTTCTAAAAGCCCCAACGAACAACCTTGTGATTACTGCTACAATTAATAATTGTCTCAGTAAACCCATCAAACCACTACACTCCCAAGGGCAGGACATTCTCGCAGCGCGCCTCCTGACCATCCTGAGACTCAGCCTAGACAACCACGGAACGGCCAGTGTGTCCGAGTGCCAGAACTTTGCTTTGTTCTAAGAGTCGAGAGCGGAGGGTGCCAGAGAGTAACCAGAGGATCCACCCGAGGAGTAACCAGCAGCAGGCCTCGTGGACAGGTCGGAACTGTGAACAGCTGAATCACTATTCAGAACTAGCTCTTCACCAGGAACGAACCGGTCCTCTTCCTGACTTGCTGGGACCCACAGTCATCTTTTCTCCTGTGCACAAACTTTGCTAGTTAAAGCCAACACTAACTAGCCGGACAGTGAGCATCAGCAGCGCACCGTTGCAAGCCGCACAGCACAGCCTGGCACACAGCCAGAGAGCGCGGATTGGACAGCAACAGCCTGCAACTGTTTCTTTGTGCCCGCAGGAGATCTGAATCCCCAGAGATTGGATGAGTATTCAACTTCAATGCATTACAGCTCGAGAATTCAATTGTTATCCCAACCAGTTGATATCAATGTAATTCCTAAGAGTTATGTACTTGTTTTGAGTATCTAATGTAGAAGTTATAACCAAGTTCAGTTACGAAACGGTCTTAATGAATGATATACTGAACGTATGTCCTCTTAAAATGTGTAACACTTTGTAACTGACTGAATATATACCTTTTGTATTCTGATAACCCTCTCGATAAGATCTGTTAGGTTTACATGCATATTTTATGTATTAATAAATGTATCCTCGTGTATTAGTACCTGTGTGTGTGCGTTGTTTGAGTTATGTCGCATGGTTGGACTCTAAAGCCATCAAAAGAATCAACTTTGTGATTTACTGCTACAATTAATAATTGTCTCAGTAAATGCCCAAACCCTACAGAACTGGTGCCTTCAGAGAGCCACTACATTTAATTTTGCTATGGCAACGTTACATATTTGGCGTCCCTGAGCCGGTTTTCTTACATTTATGGCGTCCCTGGACGAGCGTGGCAAGACTGAAATGAGTCAACCAAGCGGAATAATTCATATAAAACACAGCGGGTTTCATACACAACAATACAGTGTGCTGAAAGCCGAAAGGAAAAAAGTTCCCCTTGCTCTTTAAGCAGTGCTTGATTGTTTTGTGATCTTTTGCGATCTACCGGGTTGATTGCATACTTGATCTTGTGGTTTTCTGGGGTAAAACTGTGATTTCGTACTTAAAAGTAATACTCTTTAAGTTTAACGATGGTTGCTAAAAGGTCTAAATTCGAGTCGCTATTAAGCACTCTCCTCCCCTCTCTAGCAGCGACAGGTCTGACCACGATCTCTTCCATATCTCCATCAGCGGAGAAGCTAGGAGAATAAATCTCCATTCTCTGAGAGAGCTAGCGAAGGGCATAGAGAGATTTGACCCCGCAGTGTCAGAGAATAATATCGAGAGTTATATTCAAGACCTCAGGTATACCCTGCAGTACCTGCCAAACGCCACAGAACAGGAGAAAGTGTTTCTGGTCAGGAAAACTACCAGCAGAGCTGTACATGAGTGGATGGCTAGGCAGATGAAAGAAGTCTGTAATGACTTTGAGCAGCTATGTCAAGCACTTATCGAAGAATACAGTGCGTTTATTGACCCGACTGCCGCGATAGCCGCCGCACTTAACATTAAGCACGAGAGAGCAGAGTCCCCTCGCGAATATTACGAGAGACTTAGACAAACTTATTTTGCAGGGCGAAATGGTGAGGGTTGCGAAGAGAACACACATTTCAAGGGTTTATTCATTGCGAATCTCCACCCGTCAGTCAGAAAGATGATCTTAATGCATACAGATGCACAGACCATGAAAATGACTGATATTAAGAGATTCGTGCAGAAAGCCTGGGAGTATGATGTCCAAAGTCGCTCTGAGCAAAAAGCTGTTAAAGCAACTGTGTTCGCTGTCAGAGCCAGCAGGGTTAATTCTCTCCTGCTCGAAGGAGGACAGGCTCCTGAGCTGGCTAAGCCCTGTTCCAAAGCAGGCACACAGGACCGCACCCAGCGTCCTAAGTGCCATGAGAACACCAGGGGAGGGAAAGGGCTAGAAAAGGCTGAACAAAAGGATTCAGTAGCCGCCCGCCTGGCCAGGCTTGAACAAGCTTTATTAGGACAGGGACAACCGCTCCCCAAGGCATGCTGTTTGACCACAACTTCCTCGAAGAATTCACGATCCATAATTCCTTCGAAAATAAGAAGTGGTCCCGGGCCTCTTCTAGATATACCCCCCAGACGTGAACCTTCAGTGGATGTTTGGGCAGTGGACATTGTTGAAAACTGTTCCAGAGCCACTGTTGTTTCGTCAGTGAGAAGTACATCATGAAATGCCTCCCCCTGTTCAATCCATTGGAGCGCTTGTTTGAGTCTTTCCTCTTTGTTTTTTAGCCTTATCATGGGGCATGTGTTGGTTTTTCTGTATCTCCATCCAAGCCTCCTGCACACTCTTCTTATCGATGTCGGACTAACGCTCGCACCGAGGTCAGCCCATAGCCGTCTATGGACTTGCATCGGCGGTAGCTCATCATTTTCATCAATCAGTCTGTCGATAGCTCGCACAATAGGACTTGAAAAAAAAGAGATCAACAGTTAGTTTTTAAAAATAATGTGCGTAATTTTCTTGTATTTACATGCAAGAAAATTATTTTTAGAAAGTTATTTACCTTTGAATCGTCCTCAGTTTAGATTTTCTTTGCCTCCTCTCCCCTATATAATGTCGTCTCACTGTGCTTTCACAAACGAAGATGTCCATCGGAGCCAAATGCTGTACAATGTCCCGTGTTGACTTCCTGTGTTTTTTCATCTTCATTATTTGGTGTGAGAGAGTCTTCGTGATTTTGGCCATAGTCCGTCTCCTTACCAAACCGATACAGTGGTGCAGGTTGTAGTCTGTACCAATATACTGTATAGTATGGTACAGATAAAATTTACACCATACTGATGAGCTAATACCAGGGAAAGGCGCTCCTATTTTATTTAAAACACAATACGCCAGGAAATGTGTCTGATGCATTAGCAAGTTAAAACAATTGCGTCGAAAACCTGGGTGTAACAGCTGTTCCTTTTTCTGATCACTCGCTCTCTGGATACACGTCTCACCTGTCCTGTTCTTTGTTTTCCTAATTTGCCGATTATGCCTGCTGCGATCCACTCCTGCCCTTACACCTAAAGAAGACTATTTTAAATTTCTTTGTGCGGTCCATTGTGCAATTAACCCTTGTATGTGCTGTCCTTAGACAAAACAAGGCTTGCCAGATAATGTGAATCGAAACCTGTTTTTCTAACTTTTAAAGTCGTGCGATGTGTAAGCAGGAACACATCATTATATCTTACATATGAAAAATACATAATATAGCTCCCAAACAAAAGCAAATGTGTTTTTAATAAAATACTTTTATTCACTCATAATCTGACAATTTCAGGAAGACTAAGGAAGGACTAAGGGAATTGTCATCTGTTGTTGAAGCTCTGTGAGCTTAGTGACTTTGAGACCACTTGTTATCCCAAGTTGTTTGAATCGCCACAATTCAAATAGAGAAAAAAGAGCTGGCTGACAAGATTTAAGATGTGGCTGTCAATGTTGGATTAAAAAGAACACGTTGCCCGACATTGGTTGCATTGCTTGAAAAATAATTTTATTTCGAGAGACTGGATAAGTAATTCAAGTGTTTTTTTAACTTCCTGAAAAACAACTAATAATTTAACAATATGTGCAAACGTTTCATGATATGTCGCTGTTGTGAATGTCTGTGGAGTGTATCTTATTTGCCTGTCCTGACTGGTGGAGCTCATCCAGCTGTGTCTGGAGACACAGGCCAAGGTATCGGCTTGTTTCCCCCCTCCCGCCCCTCTCTGTGTACAGTAGAGCCTCCTGTCCTGACCGGTGGAGCTCATACAGCTGTGATTGTCCTTTGAAACTCATCAATGACAATCTATTGTATATCTCATGGCTAAATAGTCAAGTCTAGCCAAAAGAGAAAACATCGACTTTATTTAAACCCAAGTGAAAGTATTAATGGTTTTAAATTACCATACTTTTATGGTACATGACTTTGCTAAAATGTGTTTAAAAATCAAAACAATGAGCTTTTTCATGCAGATGGCTGGTGACATGTTCCATAAGAGTACGGTAATTAAAAACCATTAATACTTTCATTGGAGTTTAAATAAAGTTGATGTTTTATCTAGGGGACTTCTAAACTGTGAAAACATGTGTCTGTCTTTCCATGGGGGGAAGGGAATCTTTTTCCTCACCTTCAACCTTATCGCTCCCCTTTTACTCTCACCATCTGATTAAGAATGAATAAAAGCATTGTATTTTTGTCTGGGTGCTGACAAAGTAAGCACTCTCTCGCTTCCCTGGCATTTGTAATCATTTTTATTTTTAAATACATTTTAGCAAAGTCATGTATTTTTAAAATCTTAAGATTTCTATATTTATGGCTTTATTTAGTGGTTTCATTAGTGACAAAGGCGAAACTTTCTTGTAAAAATGTCTTTTATGTAAACCAATTTTCGGTGCCGTCGTCTCCACTTTAAAGGTACCCCCGTGCTGGAAGAATTTGACCTCGGAACGTTTGCCCAGTGTACTAATATAGGCACATCCCGGGATTTTGACTTCACTGTGTAAACAAGAAATATTAAAGACTACTTAGCACAGATAAAAAAGCTTGGACTCCCATGGACAGTATCTTATACACATATCTTTTTCTATTGTCTTTGTTGATCTCTTGAGGATCCTTGTGATATTTTGAGCTTTCTTTGAATGATAAAAGTGTCGCAGTTTAAATAATTTTTCGTTGTTAGAAATTATGAAACGCTCTGTTAAAACCAAGGGAGTTTTTCTATCTGTTATAGTTAAAGAAAATGCCCGATGAACTAGGGATTGAACAGTTTTTCAGTGCTTGTACAATCGATGGAAATGTTCAAATAAATGTGCTAAAGAAATAAAAAAGTTATTCCTTTATCATATTGGCTAGCTAATGTCCCATCCTTGTTAGTTAGATCAACAAAATGCTGTGGTGGGTGTTACTTTTTGTCGATGAAAAAATAAAGTCTTTTCATTTAAAATGACGGTTGCAAATAGTGTGGACCAGCGTAATACTTTGAGTTTTACTGGTGAAGCTCATACACCTGTGTCTGGATATCTTGGTCAAATATTTGGCTAGTGTGTATTGTCTGTTTAGGGTTCTGTAGCATTCCACACGGCTGGGCAGCTTGTTCCCCCCTCCCGCTGAAGACTGGACCACTTGAAAATACCTGTGAAACCGGTTTAATTGGTCACAGCCAGCACTCCTGCAGAGAGTGATGAAAAACACATGAAAGACTTTGGTGTTTAAAATTTTTAGGGAGAAATGGAGTATTGGTGTGTGACTTGTGGAGTTAAAAGCTGCCTTTATTTTATTTCTTTCCGTCACCACCTGCCAGCGAGCTCTCCCGCGCCCCGACCAGAGAGAGACACACGATGAAAAAGCACATTGTGCTGCTGTAATACAGTTTAAATTGTATTTCATTGCACTTTGACAGATCGTCTTTAAATCAATTGTTGATTTAAAGTTTGAAAGTAAATGTTTATATTGTGACACATACAGCCTCCATTTCTTAATAAAAATGTAAACAATCATTTGCCCAGCCTAAGAGGGGGGGTCTGCTCTCAGTGACAATCCTCCATACACTCAAGTGAAAAACGAATTAAGCCAATGTAAACGTCGTATTTACAATTTGTTGATAATAAAAATGTTAAGTTCTCTAAAGCTTTGTGATAGTTTACCCAGTTTACCCATTGTTATTACCCATTGGATTCGAACATGTTGTGATATTTAGAAATATAAAAGTCAATTAATTGTCCATTTCTATATTTATGTCTTTATTTAGTGGTTTCATTAGTGACAAAGGCTAAACTTTCTTGGAAAAATGTCTTTGCTGTCTTGCTGATAGGTTAAGCTTTCGAAACCCCAAAGTCATGTGACTGATTTTTCGCCCTGTTTTGTTGGTTAAACACAATGATCACAAGCACCACCATGGTAACTGGAATGTGTAGTTTTTAATTCAGTTTGAATTATAACTATGTACTGTCTTCATATTTGGCCAGGGCTTTAAAGAGTGGGCGCATCAAAAATTTTCGGTTTCGTCGTCTCCACTTTAAAGGTACCCCCGTGCTGGAAGAATTTTACCTCTAAATGTTTGCCCAGCATACATAGGCACATCCCGGAATTTTGACTTCACTGTGTAATGAAGAAATATTAAAGACTACTTAGCATCGATAAAAAAGCTTGGATTTCCATGGACAGTATCTTATACAGTACACATATCTTTCGGGGGTTTCGGGAGAGCCGGGCTGGCAGGTGGTGCCGGAGAAGAAAAATAAAGGTTTAACGTGCTTTAACTACGCAAGTCTGAGTTCTTGTGTCCGTCCTATCTGAACCCGAAAGTATTACAATATGTATCTATATAGCAGGTGGTGTACAGCTTTTTAGTATAGATTACACTTTTCTAAAATGTATTTAAAAAAAACACACACACGATAGAAGCAGGAAGCAGAAGCAGGGACAGTTGTCAGAAGGAAAGAAGGTGACTATTCGTTGTTATTAAAAATGACTTAAATTTGACCATGTTGTGATATTTAGAAATATAAAAAGTCAATTAATTGTCCATAATATTGCTATTCTATTTTTTCAAAGAAATGTTTGTTAAAAGAAAAGTCACAGCCCTGCCTGGATTTGAATACACAACCTGCAGGTTACTAAACAGGTACGTAAACCAGCAGGCTACTGAGAAAGTCACATGAAGAGAGGCAAAACAGCCCTACACAGCCCTGTCGCAGTACACGAATATAATTATATCATTATTAATTTATTTAGATACAGTACGTGATTCCATATTTTAAGCAGAAAAGCTTAAAACTACCACTTTTTTACACTCTATTTCACATGTTAAAGACTTTGATGCTTAAAATGTTTAGGGAGAAATGGAATACTGGTGCTTATTTTTTTTAAAGTACCGAGACCAGCCATATACTGTAATACTGTATGTTTATGTTCCAAAATTAATATTATTTATGGCCTTCACATGCGTTATGCTCCTATTCTTTTTATGCTCAGCTACTAAGACTTCCCTTCAGTGGTAAAATTCCATATAAATATTCAATACTAAAACAGGCACAGTAAAGACATTAAATCATTCTATGACCGACCAACGCATCACGAGTGCCCCTGTCAGTCAACCAATCACATACTGCAGTATTCTGCGTCAACGCGTGTCACGATGCGTGAGGCCGTAGCCAATTACCCCCGGTACGTGTCTGTGCCGCGCACTTTGAATGGCTGCATCTGTACATGCCATAAGGAAACAAAACATGCAAAAAAGGTTTCACATAGTAAAATGCTCCACATAGCATTCAGATTTCATGTATAAGACTGTAAATTGTTGTGTTTGATTGATAACTAACAGTTCCTAAAGCACTCCATAAATTTACTGTTTCAATTTCAGATTGTTTCAGTAAATTAATGACCGACCCTCACGTCACCATACTAAAATGTTTCTTCTGGTTTTTAGTGATATATTTTTCCTGACCTGCTAATAAATATCAATGTCTATCAACACATAATTTAAACATAACATATAAACATAAATTGTTTGGAGGTCTAAACAATAATGAATAATTATTTAATTAGGAAATATATAGGTTAATGAGGAGAAAAATAAATGTTTTTGTCCTGCGCTGTAAAAATCTTTCTCTTATCATACAAGGTGTGCTATAAGGATCTCTGCCAGGATATAATTCACAAAAAAAATCTTATTTCTCACACCTAGCTGAAAACAAAATGCCATTAACATGTTTATGATTTATTAGCAAGATTTATGATTCCAACTTACAAAGCTATATAATCAAATTACATTAGCTAAAAATACTGATAAGATTGTGTAAGCTCAAGTTCCAAGGGTTGTATTCTGAATCACTTTAAATTTTACTAAGTGAATAAATGAAATTCAAAAGTCTAAATGCACTGCACATACTGTACACTAACATGGAGGAATAATGATAAAACAAAATTATTTTTTTAGGGACAATTTTAAAGCTTCATCAATGTTTATAATTGATCCTTTTTGTATTATTCAGGTGTTTTCTCAAAAGATGAATCAATAAATAACTTGCAATGACAAAAAATATTTCTTTCTTGAATTCAATAACTTCAACACAGAACACCCTCTGTCAATGAATGACTATATACTGTACATCAAAGTATTAAATGCTTGACACTGACTTCCGCTAAGCATTGCTTTGAAGTTCCTATCTCTCAGATCCTGGGCTATTGCCAGAAATACTTAGAGATACTAGACTAGGTTTCCTAAATAAAGTTCACAACAGGCTAAGAAAATGTCATTGGCACACAGTTTACATCAGCTTTCCTATGAGGAATGGCTTTTCTTGGTTTAACACAATCAAAAGGGCTACTTGAAATGAACACATTCACCAAATCAGAAATGATGTTTCTGTTTAAAAGCATGGGCATTTCATACTTCAGGTGTTTATAATTAGATACAGTATAATGAAATATAAAAATGATGAATGACTACATTTCTGAAGTTGGTGTTCAGTATTTATAGTATGAGTTAATAATAATAATTGCTTACACTTATATAGCGCTTTTCTGGACACTCCACTCAAAGCACTTTACAGGTAATGGGGTCTCCCCTCCACCACCACCACCAATGGGCAGCATCCACCTGGATGATGCGACGGCAGCCATAGTGCGGCAGAACGCTCACCCGACATCAGCTATCAGTGGGGAGGAGAGCAGACTAATAAAGCCAATTCATAGATGGGGATTATTAGGAGGCCATGATTGGTTAGGGCCAATGGGAAATTTGGCCAGGACACCAGGGTTACACCCCTACTCTTTTCAAGAAAGCACAGAGAGTCAGGACCTCAGTTTTACATCTCATCCAAAGGACGGCACCTGTTTACAGTATAGTGTCCCCATCACTATACTGGGGCATTAGGACCCACGTGGACCACAGGGTGAGTGCCCCCTGCTGGCCCCACTAACACCTCTTCCAGCAGCAACCTTAATTTTTCCCAGGAGGTCTCCCATCCAGGTACTGACCAGGCTCACACCTGCTTAGCTTCAGTGGGTTGCCAGTTGTGAGGTGCAGGGTGACATGGCTGCTGGCTGCAATGGCTGCAGTTGTTGTTTATACATCAAGAACAACTGAATAGTTGTGTCGTGCTAAGAAATACTGTATTCTATGTTTTAAGAAGTAGACAGGATAGGAGCTGTGAAAGTCTGGCTTGCAGATCTACAGTAGCTCAGGCTCCAAAAGGATCTTGCTGAGCATGATAATCTCACTGCCGAGGCTAATAGGAAGCACATTGCAACCCAGCCTTCATTGCAATATTATTGCAGCTTGTCAGAGACATAAAAGTCATTTTACAACAAAGCTACACAGCACCAAATAGCTAGAGATACATAGACTGGACTTCATGGCCCCTGTTACGGCTAAATACTTGTGAAACATGGTGGGTTATCATGTTCAGCATAAACATAATGTATCACAGAGAATTACACCATTGGAAGTTCTTCCATAAAGAACATGTAACATGTAAAGTGTCAGTTTCAGACAGTGCCTTGTAGACTAGAGGGTACAAGCTTATCACACCAGTTACTCATCATCAGTGAACAGTGTGCTTTTATGATATCTATTCTGCCTCTTGAAGGGATGCTGCTGTTCCAGGGTCTATTGGAGGAATGTCACCTTGCAATCACACAACCTCCTTTTCCTGGGCTGTGTGTGTCCCCTGCACTCAGTCCCGGGCCGATGGGATCTCTCCTCAAGCCTCTTGCTTCAAAGGAGAGGTCTCTAGCTGGTGTTGGGGGGGAATGTCTGTATAGACTACAGTACTTGTAATGTCTTGACACCAGGCCCAGCTGTCTGTGCTCCTTAACACTCCCTGGTCCCTGGTCCCTGGTCTTGGATGTTCCTCTGGGGTGCAGGATGATGTCCAACCTGTCTGTGGTAGCCTGTACAGATTTCCCCTCAGTAGTGATCTGCAGTGGAGGGTCCTGCACACCATCCTGGGTGTCAACTCATTTGTGTCAGTTCTGGATCTGGCGGTGTCTGACACCTGTCCCTTCTGCGCCCAGAGGGAGATGCTGTTCCACTGATACAGCGCCTGCCGCCGCCTGTCGCCCATGTTTGCTGTGCTGGTCCGGCTCTTCATCGACCTCAGCCTGGCCTTCAGTGACGTTAACTTTGTGTTTGGCGTGGGTTACACAAAAAAATAGAAGATTCAGACCATCCTCACTAGCTTTCTGCTGGGCCAGGCTAAACTTGCAATCTACAAGACTTGGAAGAATACAATCTCTGGTTCCAGGGCTGTAGACTTGTTGAGAATGTTTGAGGGGTTGGTGAAGAGCGGGGTCACATTAGAATTGATGTTCTGTAAATTGCACAACAATCTTGGTGATTTTGAAAACTTTTTGTGCTTCAAGAACATACTGTATGGTGTAAAATTATGAATTATTTAAGTTTGGTGTTTCAACTATGAATACCTTTTTTGAGGGGGGAGATGTAAATACAAGTTAATTTTTTCTTTTTTTGTTTTTCTGTCAATAAAGTCTAATTGAACTCTTATATGAGCTGAGATCAGTATCACCTTTGATAATCTTCTGAAATCTGACAAAATTTAATAAAAATTGGTAATACTAATAAGCATCTCAGTTAAGCACACTCATTACTCAAGTTTGTATAAAAATAATTAAAATAAGCTCTTTTTTATTTCTTGTATTTTCTTCTGCTCTAGCAATGTCACCAGTCACTGCTGTATTCAACGTAAACTGTATTGGATTAAAAAGCATTTTACCGGTCCACTATACAATAAGTACGATAATGCAATAGAAAAGTTAATTGGCATTGACAGTAATACATATAAAACAGTTATTACTTTTTTAGGTGATAAAAGTATATTTTAATACAACTCAAAATCATAGTTCTTACTTCAGATTTCCAATTGAGAACAGATCTCTCAGAGAGTTGGGTATCTTGATTTTCAACAAAGGAACATTTAACTCAACATTATTGAGGTATGTTGTGTTTCTTTTCTTCTCTTTTCAGTGTGGAATAACCCTTTACTTGTTCCTTTGCAGCCTACTCATGCTGACACAGCTCCCCACTTGATATTTCACAGATGACAATTTACAGAAGATCTTGAGAGGACATGGAAATAGTCAGTTGTTGCAAATTAAACACAGTAACCATTTGATTCCAAAGATATTAAAACAATCCTTCAGTTATATCTAGATGCTGTCATCAAGGAGGTGTCTGTTAGGAGGTGTACTGCACCTCCAAATTGAGCTGCTGGTCAAGGGCAATTCTGGATAGGGATGCAACTGTGAGGTCATTGGCTGCTCTTACAGTTTAATAATGTGTTCTGCAAACAAATCAGATTTTATTTTTTTTATCAGATTTATATAATAGATCAAAGGAGTCATGTCATATCTTATACCTACAGCATCTTATCTATATCAGACTTCTTCTGCAGTTATCTATACTTCTAACGTTTTACTCCTACCTCAGATAAGTCAAGCCACCTACAGTACCTAAAGATTTGTTCCGCATAAAAATGTTGACATTTCTACCACATGACATTTTTTCACAGAAGGAACAGGCAGACCTTGTGTTAATGGAAATTCATTACTCACTATCTTTTTGCAGAACTGATTCCCTTTAATCTTTAAAGAGATCGAAGTACAAACATGTTTTATGTGCTATTGGGGACAATATTTTTTTCTAATTTGTTCTTCCAGGGAACTACCTGCTTTGTAGTTATTAAATCTAGATTAGTATTTTATTACTGCTTGTTAAGCATTTTAATCCAGAAGAGCACCTTAACCCAGACTGCCACTGGCTATCTCTGTTCTTTTACAAGTACAGTATGAAATGTGTTCTTCCTTAAGTTACAGTAACATGCACAGCATTTCACTACTCCCTTTCTTCTGAAGAACATCCTTGTCTTATCCCCCAATTGAAAACTACTAAGTCAAAAAAGGCTGTGATTTTTTTCTGAATGCAATCTATCAATCTATTGTTTTATGCATGGTATGGAATGGACAATTTCCCTTGCACTGAGTTATTAGGACTATGTGAATATTTTACCACCTTAGCAACAGAAATGTACACATTTCTCAAAATTATTGCTGATTTTAATGGTACATTTTCTGCTGGTCACTTTGCTCTTTTGTGAAGTTGGCCTGATCTACAGCAGATGAGGTCTGGGAGCTATGACACACATTCCACTTCTTAATGATGGATGTGACTGTATGCAAAAAGTGAAGTTGCCTTCTCATGATCTGGGCCTTTTGTACCACTGTGCTGCCAATTTGTTTTGAGAGCTCTTTGTTCTTTGTGGTCTTTGCCATATGACTGTGTGATAAGTGAGATGTGAAATTTTTGTGAAGTACTAAGTGAGTTGAGAACTCTAAAGTCTTTAAAGGGAACTGAAAGATACAGATGCATTTATCATGAAGTCTACTGTAGTTAAACCTCTTTTGATTACAGATGGTGTCCATGGCCAAAAGTATATATTTTTTCCTTTAACACTAATTTTCAATTCATGCTACCACTGCTATTAAGAACGTGTGCACTGTGGGACCCATCTGCTTTTTTCACACTGTGAACTCTGAAGTGCCCCAGCCAGGTGATCATCAGTGGGAGGAGGACTGTGGCTCTGAACAGGTTATCAGGTGTTTGGAAAGCCACAGTGGTCATTGCTGTGTGGACATCTGAGGACACTCCAGACAGCTAGAACTTGATGGCAACACGCATCTGTTGGTATGGCCTCTTTTAATCTTACATTCCTTTCATGAGCTGAGTAGTGTCACAGTCAAGTTAGCAGCTCTGATTAACAGATATGGGCAGATAAGATGACTATCCGTCTTTTGATGGAGATACACATTGGGAGTGAGGAGTTTCAGACTCAATTCTCACAAGACCAACTGGGTCCTATTCTTTTGTGCCACTTGAGCTATCAGTTACATAATTGTCCACTATATCCACTCTGCCATCTACACAACTGTACTGTCTGTACTTTAACTCACTGATGAATCATCTTGGAAATCAGAAGCAATAAAGATCTGGCATAAATTGGGTGCTTAATAATGTCTGTTTCAAAGTTGGTTTTTTTTTGCAACGTGCAACTATTCATGTCAATTATGTGCAATCTTAGTAGAACACCTTAAAAATATTGACTCACGTAACACAGTGCTGGATCACATTTCTGAAAGTATTTTGCAGGATTTTAGGGAAATTTTAATTCAGAAGAATCCTGAAGTGAGTTAAGGTGCACATGATTAATATATATATATATGTCTTGTCTATGTTGGCAGTAGTTTATCACTGTTAGCTGATAAACCGTATTGCACTTCAAAGATATAAAACAATTCGGGAGAATAAAATCTGATTTGTTTGCAGAACACATTATTAAACTGTAAGAGTAGCCAATGACCTCACAGTTACATCCCTATCCAGAATTGCCCTTGCCCAGCAGCTCAATTTGGAGGTACACTTCCTAACAGACACCTCCTAGATGACAGCATCTAGATATGACTGAAAGATTGTTTTAATATCTTTGGAATCAAATGGTTACTGTGTTTAATTTGCAACAACTGCGCATTTCCATGTCTTCTCAAGATCTACTGTAAATTGTCATCTGTGAAGTATCAAGTGGGTAGTTGTGTCAGCAAGAGTAGGCTGCAAAGGAACAAGTAAAGGGTTATTCCACACTGAAAAGAGAAGAAAAGAAACACAACATACTTCAATAATGTTGAGTCAAATGTTCCTCTTGTTGAAAATCAGGAAACCCAACTCTCGGAGAGATCTGTTTTCAATTGGAAATTTGAAGCAAGAACTATGATTTTGAGTCATATTAAAATATAATTTTATCACCTAAAAAATTAATTACTGGTTTATATGTATTACTGGCAATGCCAATTAACTTTTCTATTGCATTAACGTACCTACTGTATAGTGGACTGGTAATGTGCTCTGTTTAATCCAATACAGTTTACGTTGAATACAGCAGTGACTGGTGACATTGCTAGAGCGGAAGAAAATACACGAAATAAAATATAGCTTATTTTAATTTTTTTACACAAACTGGAGTAATCAGTGTGCTTAACTGAGTTCCTTATTAGTATTACCAATTTTTCTTACATTTTGTCAGATTTCAGAAGATTATCAAAGGTGATACTGATCTCAGCTCAGATAAGAGTTCAATTAGACTTTATTGACAGAAAAACAAAAACAAGAAAAAGTTAACTCGTATTTACATCCCCCCCCAGAAAAAGTATTCATAGTTGAAACACCAAACTTAAATTATTCGTAGTTTTGCACAATATGTTCTTGAAGCATGAAAAGTTTTCAAAATGGTGTAATTCTCTGTGATTCAGTATCTTTATGCTGGACATGATAACCCACCATGTTCCACAAGTATTTAGCCGTAACAGGGGCCATGAAGTCCAGTCTATGTATCTCTAGCTATTTGGTGCTGTGTAGCTTTGTTGTAAAATTACTTTTATGTCTCTGACAAGCTGCAATAATATTGCAATGAAGGCTGGGTTGCAATGTGCTTCCTTTTAGCCTCGGCAGTGAGATTATCATGCTCAGCAAGATCCGTTTGGAGCCTGAGTTATTGTAGATCTGCAGGCCAGACTTTCACAGCTCCTATCCTGTCTACTTCATAAAATATATAATACAGGATTTTTTAACAAGACACAACTATTCAGTTGTTTTTCATGTATAAACAACAACTCATACTATAAATACTGAAATATCAAATATCAACTTTAAAAAAGTAAAAAACTTTATATTGTGTCTAATTATAAACACCTGAAGTTTGAAATGTCCATTCCTTTAAACAGAAAAATCATTTCTGATTTGGTGAATGTGTCCATTTCAAATAGGCCTTTTGATTGTGTTTAACCAACAAAAGTCAGTCCTCATGGGAAAGCTGATATAAACCGTGTGCCAATGATATTTTCTAAACCTGTTGTGAAATTTATTTATAAAACCTAGTATCTCTAAGTATTTCTGGCAATAGCCCAGGATCTAAGAGATAGAAAGGAACTTCAAAGCAATTTTTAGCAGAAGTCAGTGTCAAGCATTTATAACTTTGATGTACAGTATATAGTCGTTCAGTGACAGAGGGCGGTAAGTTCTGTGTTGAAGTTATTGAATTCAATAAAGAAATACTGTTTGTCATCGTAAGTTATTTATTGATTCATTTATCTTTTGAGAAAACACCTGAATAGACTGCAGATGAGAAGCTTTAAAATTGTCCCTTAGAAAATAATTTTGTTTTATCATTATTCCTCCATGTTAGTGTATGTGCAGAGCATTTAGACTATTAAGCAATTCACTAAGTAACATTTAAAGTGATTCAGAATACAACCCTTGGAACTTGAGCTTACACAATCTTATCAGTATTTTAAACAAATGTAATTTGATGTTGGAATCATACATTTTGCTAATAAAATCATAAACCTGTTAATGGCATTTTGTTTTCAGCAGTTTTCATACATTTTGTTTTTGTGAGAGATACAGTAAGAGAGATTGTTTTTGTGAATTATATCCTGGCAGAGATCTTTATAGCACACCTTGTATGAAAAGAGGAAGATTTTCAGAGCCAATCTCAGGACACAAATATTTTTTTTTCTCCTCATTAACCTATGCATTTCTAATTAAATTATTATTCATTATTGTTTAGATCTCCAAACAATTTGTGTTTATATGTTATGTTTAAATTATGTGTTGATAGACATGGATATTTATTAGCAAGTCAGGAAAAATATATCACCAAAACCAGAAGAAAGATTTCAGTATGGTGATGTGAGGGCCGGTCATTAATTTACTGAAATGATCTGAAATTGAAACAGTAAATTTATGGAGTGTTTTAGGAACTGTTAGTGATCAATCAAACACAACAATTTACAGTCTTATACAGTACATGGAATCTGAATACTATGTGGAGCAATATACTACAGTATGTGGAATCTTTTGTGCATGTTTTGTTTCCTTACCGTGGAGAAGGAATATCATTGTATAGTATGAGAGTGTTATTTGGAGGTCTACCTGTTGTCCTCTATTTTTATTGAAGATTCAGCTTTAGTGAAGAAAAGTTAACTCCAAAGTGAACTACTTATGTTTACGGGAGAACCATTCTTGAAAGATAGTGTATGTAATGGCCGTAAAACCTCTGACATAGCTAAGCAGATACAACATGATTTAATGTGTTCAATCTATAAAATCTATAAAAATACCACAAAACTTGTATTTCTGAATGTTTTCTGAATGTCACACTTATTTTAATGTTTTATATACAGTACATCTAAATAAGAATGTCAGGTGTTTGCATATACTATTAGAAATCAATAATTAAGATTAAAATTGGCAATGAAATAAAGTGTTGAACTTTTTTCACATTTTGTAAAAATATTAATTGACAATACATTTTCAAATATATGATTAGTCTGACTATCATAAAATAAGTAAAAGACAAAATTATAAAATATCAAAAAGGGTAAAATATAATTTAAAATATTTTACTAACTAAACCATCAACAATTAATAACAATGTAACTGTTCATAAAAATTAAATGGTTTACCGGAATAGGGTGGCACACTGGTTAGCATGCTTTTGTATCTTTGTCATAAATTCAACAGTAACACTAGATGGCTCAGTGGCTTTCAAAATTAAATAATGCATGCAAAAATTTGAACAAGAAAGATGACTATCTATCCATCCATTTCTAATGGTGGCACAGAGGTTAGCATTGCTATCTTCTAGTGCTGTGGTTCAATACCTGGAGTACTGTATGTGTGGAGTTCATAAAACTGCACATTCATAAAAATTGCACTTCTCTCTGGGTTCACATGGGTTTTCTACAGGTGATCTGATTTCCTCAAGTTTATTCCTCAGTTTGCAGAGTGAGCAACACCCCTGATATACATGACTAGGCAGTCTACCCCGAAGGTGGTCGCATTGTAACAGTGTGGAATTTCTGGCTGCCTTTTCGCCGGCAGAGGTTCGATACCTCAGGTTGAGGTAAAGAACCAATGTGCAGTCACTTTGAGTTGCGTTCTTTCAGCCCACAGGAAATACTGAATAGCGAGAAGCGAGAAGGAAAAAGGGCTTCTGCAGCCTTTCAGCTGGTGCCGTAGATCGCCTGAGAATGTAATATAGGGTTTCTAATGATGACACCAGGTGGTGGGGATATACATTCTCATGTGGAATTAGATAGAGAGGGAGAAGTTAGAGGGGCCTCTAGTGGTGCACCACACATCCTTCCCCCCAGCTTAGAGTGGTCCACCCTAAGCGGTCAGGTTGTGCCTCCTGGACAGGGCATTGGCATTCCCATGTGCTGTCTCTGCTCAATGTTTCACCTCAAATCAGTACGGCTGAAGGGCAAGGAACCACCAAGTCACCCTGGTATATTTCTTCTTACTAGCCTTCTTCCAGGTGAGTGGGTGGTCAGTCACTAGAGTGCATTTCCTGCCCAGCAGATAAAACCGTGGCGATTCTATAGCCCACTTTACGACCAGACATTCCTATTCGACCACGGTTTATTTTTGTTCTCTCGGGAGTAGTTTCCTGCTCAGGAGCATAAGAGGATGCTCCACTACGTCAAATTCCTGAGAACGCTGTCCAATTCCCTTCTCTGAGGTGTGGGTCTGTAGGAGGAACAGCTTCCCGAAATCCTGCATCATAAGAACGGGCTCCTGACAGCGGGCATCTTTCAGGTCAATGAAGACTTTGACTGATTCTGGGGTCCAGTGTACAATCTTTGGAGCAGAGGTAAACGTCAGCCCATTCAGCAAGCTGGGGAATAGAATGCTGATAATAATAAAGTAAGCCCAGGAATGATTTTACTTGTGTCTTTGTTGTGGGGACCGGCCAGTCTTGGATATCCTGGACTTTATCTAGTTGAGGCCGTATTTATCCTTCACCCACCATGTAACCTAGGTACCTTTTTCTTTACTTTTCATCTCTGGTATTTGTAATATATACACAGACCTACACTGCTTATTTATGTAAAATGTACATTTTTTTAAAAGGCTCATTTCTAAAACAAAGTAGATTAAGCCTTATTGGTTTTGAACTAATCGAGTTGTGGCTGTCGCCAAGCTCGAGGCTCCTCCGTTTCATGCAGCGGGTAATCCCCATCTTCCTCTCAAGACCCCCAGACTTGAGAGGGGCGGGGGTGTTTTTTCATAACAGTCTGTAATTCTGTTGACCAGTAAGATACAAACCTTAACGAAGAGTCAGATAAAGTTTAAGCGAGGTGTTGAAAACACCCCTTTTCAGATAGTAAATGGGTTGATACTATCAACAAATTAAGTTGCATTTATTTTCTGTTACTCAGTGTAAACTTAACAAAGTCATGTCTGTAATCAGTCATCCACCAACATAAGGACAATGATTTTCCCTGCTAACAGACATGCAGGATATCGAGATCAGACAGCCATGATCTCAGCTCTGTCTTACATTTACAGTTAGGGTTTTATTCTTTCCACAAGATTTCTCAATTAACATCATAAACCATTTTTGTTTTGTCAGAAATGTTGACTAGTCTGTTGTATTTGTTGTATATGTGTGTTATAGAGCTCACGCTCATTTTATTTTATTTTAGATGAGGCCATTCAGAATGTGGGGCAGAAATCTTTCCTGTGAGAAACTCGCTGCAGCAGACTACAATATCATTCAGGACACCAAACTTAACTTTTCACTGGCTGAAGATGATTAATAGGTGGCACTTGTAATGTCTTAGATGTTAGTGAAACATTTGCTTCATTTACAGTATGTTTCCCTATTGTACTTCTTTAAATTAACTTAATATGGAATATTAATATGGAATCATGTAACTAAAGGATAGTTTTGATCACTTAAAATAAAACTAACCAAAGTTAACATCTCTGAATGTCATTAACAATATTAATTAATGAATGATAAATGAAAAATAATATACACATATAGCTGTAAACGGTAGCTAAACATTAAAAAACAAGTTATACAACAGTATTCCAACTTCTACATATAGCTGTACATTTTCTACAGCAATGTCTTTAACTCAGTCACTTGTTGTGATTGTTTTGGAAATATTTAATGTGCTTGTTTTAACTGCTCTTTAACTACATTTGTTGTAAATAAAAATCAAAAGCGAATGAGAATGATGCATTGGTGACTCAGTGGTGGAATTCTCGCCTTTCACGTGAAAGGGTCATAAGTTAAGCCCAGCCAAAATGCTAGTTTTACTTTCAACAAAGTATCCCTTGAGCATAATAAAGACTTCCTCTAATAATAAAATAATATGTAAACTTTATTCACATTTATTTTAATTTTATATATCACAGTATGTTAAATATTCCAATAATATAAAGAGTTTGAAAAATTCACCCTATGATGCACCTGGACATCAGTGATGTTATCTAGGGTCACAGGGTTTTCAAGGTCTCTCAACATCAGAAACTCTCACCCAGGTGACCCAGCCAAGGTTGATCAAGCCCTGGCTTGATGGTGGCTTTGATACCCACGGATCACTCCTCTTGATCCATAGCCATCCTGAGGTTCTTTTTGCAACCACTATATTAGTTTGTTTTGGCTTTCCTCTTGCTCATCACTGTTTTGTCCAAAGGACTGTAGGCTCTACAGAGTGATTGGCCACCAAATCCTCTGCAGCCCACCTCAATGGACTCACACTGTGCTCCTCCACACATTCAAATGGGACTGGTTAACCAATTCTCCATACTTGGCTCTCTTCCTTTTATTGGCCTCCTCCATCCAGTCTTCCCAGGGAACTGTTAGCTCTAGCATGACCAACTGCAATCATAAGCTTAAAGTAATGACAAAAATTAACATCCAGACCAACAGTTTCCAGGATGCTGAGAAAGAGCAAGGGAATTTAACAACACCTTTTCATCACTTCTCAAAATATTGCTAAATTGCAAGCGATGACCAATATCCTCTAAACATGACCATTAAGTTGGTTTCCAATGCAGTGAAACTATTAAGTGACACCAGCACTTTAGTGACATCTGCACATGGATTAATATTAATGTACACATTTATTCCAGTGGAATCAAAACAAAATACTATGGACTATATGTCCCAAAACACAAGGTCATCACAAGATAAATCACAAATCTGAGCTTTTCAGACCTGCATTTTGTAACTAGATACATCAGTATAAAGCAAATGACCGTTTAATAGGAATATTCATCTTGCTTTATAGTTTTGAGAAGCACCAAAGTACAGTATATCAATAATTAATCAGTTCTCCAGCAAAATACAAGCGCAAAAGAAAAAAAAACACTAAAATATATAAAGATCATTTTCTCTTACCTTGAAAAAGGTGTTTTCAATGTACTCTTTTACAATTTAAATAAGATAAGATTTTATTGTGCCCTGAGGGAATTTTTTTATGGACACACAGCACTTCTATTTAAATAGAATGCAATCAAAAAAGAAGAAGAAAAGAAAAACATTACACGTTATTCTATTACAAAACATTAAAAAAAACATTGCAAATCACTCTATTGCACATGTCCAGTATAACACATAACAACATGTAACATTTATAACACATCACCAAAACATATTGCAATCAAGTGGGTTGTAAGAGTCAAAATTGTGTTTATCCTTGACATTTATGTTGACAGCTTTAATGGATAGCGGAACAAAGGAAATTTAGTAAATAGAACGCAATCATAAATTTATTATTTTCATTATTTTTACTTTATTATTTATTTTACATTTTGTGAAAGGCTTAGAAATCCAACCCGATTCCCTGTCTTCATAAAAAAAAAAACATGCAGACTTTTTTAAACCACTTCCAAATTTTTATCTAAGGTAGTTGACATTTTAGAAAAGACATAGAAAAACAATTTTAAATCCTGGTTATTCCTGTTGTTATTCTGGAAATTTCTTTCTATTGTGTGTGCTTTATGTGCTGGATGGGGCCACTTTGCAGAGCTGCCCTTGTGTTCAATTCTCGGGGTGCAATCTGTGTGTAGTTTGCACATTCTCTCCATGTTCATGTGGCTTTCCTCCCAAAGTTAAAAAATATCCCAGTAAGTTCATTAGCTTCTGGGAAAAGTGGAGTGTGAGTGTGTGCTAAGTGTGTATCTGTCTGTGTCCTGTGATGGACCGAAGTGGTAAATGAAAGCAAAAGAAAAGGGAAAGTGAGATATTCTTTTTATTGTCAGACAGTTCACAGCTTTTCCTTCAATTTTTCTATGTCACCATGGAAGCCTCACGTTTCCCCCCAGAGATATAGTAGCCTTCCTCCCAGTATGTCTCCAAAATGCCGGGTGAGGAAACAGTGACTGCTACAATATTGTAAAACAAAAAAATCATCAAAAATCAGGACAAGCACTCAAAGTTGGAAACAAACCTCTTTCTGAGTCTACTACTGTATACACAGAAGGTGTAGAAAGTATTGACCCAACTGGAAAACTCCATAAACTCATGCTATTTTCACTTTTGATCCATGCAACATCCTCTACAATATCAATGTGTTTACAAGTTTAAAGCTAAAAAATTAATTAAAAATAAAAGCCCTAAAAAATCTTTATTAGAAAATGATTCACCTCCTTTCACACCCTTAGAATTTAAATTTAATATGCCCTACTTCAACCAGTTGCCTTCAGAATTTGCTCAATATGTTGATAGTTATCCACCTGTGAGCAAGTAAAGTGGTTAACCATTTAGATTGCACACATGTGTCTTTGTAAGGTTAAATACCCCCACCCGTGTGTATTCCCACTGTCAGAGTTGTGGACAGACACGAGTCAGGTGACGAATATAAAAAGACATTGACTAGTTCATGGAGCACTGTTAAATCAATTTTCAGGAAGTAGAAGACAAAAAATTAGCCAAGCAAGAAGGACATAGGTCAGAGAAGCAGTCAAGAGGCCAAAAACGAGCCTCAAAAACCTACAATGTCTCACAACTGACAAACTGTAAGCAAGTCAACAATACCTCAGGCAGTCCACAGATCTGGGCTGTATGGTAGAGTGGCGAGGATTTAGTCATTTTGGAAAAAAAAGCTCACATGAATGCTCTCTTTATTATGCACCATCATTACTTCCAAGCATGGCGGTGACAACATAATGTTAAGGATCTGTTTCTGATCAGCAGGGATGCTCGTCAAAACTGAATGGGAAATATATAGTACAAGAGTTGCAAGCTACTGTAGCATTGCTGCCTCAGACAGCCGGGGCCTTGAATTCAATTCCTGGGGTGCTATATGCATGGAGTTTTGTACATCCAAAGACATGCTGGCAGGTTAATTGGCTTATGGGAAACTTGGCTCTGGAGTAAGTATCTGTGTTTGTGTCTGAATGTGACCTCTGAAGGACTATTGTCCCATACAGGATGATTCCTACCTTGCTCCCAATGCTTCCTGGGATAGGTTTTTAGTTGATGACCTAAAACTGGGAAGAAGCTTTACCTTTCAGAAGGAAAATGCCTTAAAAGACAACAGGAAAACACTAGAGTGATTTAAGAATAAGAAATTGAATGTCTTTGAGTGACATAGACTCTTCAAAAGACTTGAGTAGACTCATGAAAATTGGTGGTAAGAATTGAATATTGCAGCTGATTAACTCGACAGAGCTAAAGTAAGTTAATAATAAAAATGTCCATTATTTCATTCTTCAAAACCTCTTCCATGGAATAAGGCAACAATTTTCAATCATGTCTCTCCATGCCGCCTTTAGTTGGCTTCTGATTTATTCTGGGAACAGGTATAGGTGATATAAACTAAAAACCTACAATTTACCTACAATACTATTTATGTTAATTAGATGTCATTAGCACCAACATGAAAGAATAGACTCTGTCTGATGGAGTGGCTGTTCAATGTGTACTGTATGTATTGCAATGTATAAGTAGGGGACGAAGTCGATAGACAAATATTCACAATACTAGTGGATTTTGTGAGTGCCATTTATTAATTTTACATTTATAAAATAAATGTTCCATTTTGTAATGTTCTATTAAAAACAGGAACAGGAAATACCAAGAAAACCATGTACTGTACCACAGTCTTTAATGAGGCACGTGGGCCAAATACCTGGATATTGTTGCACACCGAGTTATAAAGAACTCAAAGCAGGTCTTCCAAATGAGCCAGAAGGGTTCCGAGTCCGAGATGGTCGAGGCAGAAGAGTAGTCGGTAGTTCCAGGTCAGGTGGTCGAGTCCAGGTAGCGAAAACAGAGAGGCAAACAAATCAGAGAGGGGCGAGACGAAAGGGAAGTCGAAAGGGTCCGAGGCGAGAAGAGTCTTCATTGTAGTGGTCAAAGGCAGAGGTGAGCTCAGGAGGCGGAATTCCTAATACCGGGCGAGGACTAGGAGGGTTTAAATAGTGAAGGAAGAGGAGATTAAATAATGAGGATCAATTGATGCCAGTTGTGCTCATGACGGACATCCAGAACTACATTTTCCAATATCCCACATGAGTTCAAGAATTCTGTGAATTTGCAAATTGAAATATTAAAATAACTACATTCAATTACTACATAAAGACATGTGATCATTAGACTAAGAAAAGCACAGATTAAATGAAGCTGCGCACTGTCCAAAACTGTGGTATGCTTATTGTTAAAGTGAAATCTGATGTTCTTTCTAGATGACTGCTTCTGTAATGCAAAATGTTCCAGCACGCATTCTTTCTGGCAGAAATGGCTTCTACATGGCTGGAAGTGGAAACCCACCAGTGTGCTTATGTTGAAGCTCCTCTATACATTGAAACATCTTAGTGACCATGTTTAAGTGTTGAGCGAGTGTTGCATGGGTTTGAATGATAAGTCCTTTCATTGTTGCTACCACAGCTGTTCACCCAATTAAAAGAACATAGTAACATGCACTTTGGCAATGTTGCACTGTGGTTATCTGAAACGCACAGCTGCAGCTGCTGACAGGCAGAGATCCTGATTTTCAGTGGCTGGCGAGAATGCCAGAGTGGAGGATGAAAGAAGGTCACCAGAGAAAGCTAAGAGAGAGCAGAAATGGCGAATGGAATAGTTATCTGCATAGCAATGGAGCTATAAAGGTACTGGATGGGCTTTGGTGTTTCTGGAAGATAATAATAATAATTATAATGATAATAATAATTGCTTACACTTATATAGCGCTTTTCTGGACACTCCACTCAAAGTGCTTTACAGGAAATGGGGACTCCTCATAGTGCGCCAGAACACTCACCACACATCAGCTAACAGTGGAGAGGAGAGCAGAGAGTAATGAAGCCAATTCATAGATGGGGAGATGTCAGGATCCAGGTCAGGAGTTTCAGGTGTCTAGCTTTCTGGTTTGTGGCAGATGAATACAGGAAACACCCAGACAATAGAATCAAGAGTCCTCTATAATTCTAGGGGGTATGTTTGAATTAACTTTCCTCCATTTTATTCGTTATACTGTAGCTATGACATAACTGCAAAAGAAATATGTAAAATATATTCTAAACGAGTTCAGAATTTCAAAATTTTATATTGAAGCTCAAGTTATAAATTACATATTTATAATTACATTTATTGAAGATAATTTTATATAAGTTCTGTCTAGAAAAGTACCCAAGCACAAGGCAAATGCAAATTGCTTATTCCCTTAGGAAGTACACAGATTACAAATGTTTGGTGTGTTCCTATTGCTTGTTTTTGAATATTGGGGAAGATTATCACTTGAAGATTGTGTTGTGTAAGATCCAGACTTTGGAGATGATCTGACATTTTTCAAGAGCGCAGGTACATCTGTTGAAGACTAGAGATGGTGGGCAGCATATAAACTTTGCTTCCTTGGTTCAACAGAGCTATTCTCTACTACCTCTTGTTTCTTGGATTCGTCTCTTACTGAGTTGCTTATTTCCCGTTTTTGGTTTCTTTTTCGTAATATTCATTAGCTGCAGACAAACACAATTCTTGCTTGGCTAGTTTAAATTTTACATTAAAATATACTGCCTCCAGGATGGACTGGATGAAATGTTGAAAAGTTCCCATGCATTTGTTAGAACATTAAACTTTTATTTTTTGTGATTGGAACAGGTATGATATTCGGATTTCTGAACAACTTGTTGTTTTTTTCTTTTACTTGTTAACAAACACAGCATAATTCTTTCTATTCTTTCTTAAAGATAGATAGAAAAGACTTTATTGATTATGAAGGGAAATTAAGGTTAATTAAAGCCTCAATTAATTTGAAGGAAATTAAAGCCATACTGTATGTTATGCAATATTATAGTAAGCATACACTTTTCTGTTGGAATGTCACCACATCGAGCACCTCATTCAATCTTTTACCAAAAGAAGCAGTCACAATACTATTTTCTTGGTGTGAATTTCACATTTTCTAATTGGTGTTTTTCCTCATTTCACCACTAGAGGTATTGATTGCTATTTCAAGACCCTTAATCCATGTGGCTTGGATTATTCCCTCAATTCAAAACTTTTTGATCATTGCTTTTTGCAAAGTAAACTGTTTCATTTAGTATATTGTAAATACGTCTTTAAGACCAATTAAGTGATATTAACGTGAGTTCACTACAATTTTTTGTTTCTTGGAATTCAGTAGAGTTGGTTACAATGTTTCTGGATCTTCCCACGCTATTGCTTTATTTTCAACAAAATGAAAAAAAAAAGTACTTCTGAGACATGTGGATAATCATTAGGAACATTTCCACAGTTTTAAAAGGATTTAATCTTTTGGAAGGAATTCTTGCACGCCTTCTACTCTGTTACTGGGACAGGAGATAATCTCTTCTTGACTGGAGAGGTGCCATGCTTAATTAGCATTCCTACATGGCAGGAGCTTTTATAATGTTGTCTCTTATATTTCCTTGATAAGTAGGTTTATAGTACTTATTGCCTTGTGAAGAAGAGCAGACTTTATTCGGAGATGTCACCTAAGTGGGAAAAGTATACAGACTTGTCTGTTGGCAGTCCCTGAACGCATTACCCTATTAGCAGAGTATGTCTTACAGAGTAGTGGGAAAATAAATAAGGAAAATAGAGAAAATAGCTTGGCTGTAGATAAGAAGAACACAAAAGTACAGAGGAGGCAGCAGGAACAGAAGGACAAGACACATCTGTAGGCTCAGTAAATGGAGTCTTGGGCAGCTCAGGGGTTCTTGCAGCCGACTGGAGAGCTGCACCATGAATGACATTATCCGGCAATGTAGACGTGTGCTGGGGCACCAAGCATTGAAGATCTTGAAGTATAGTGAGAAGCACTTTCCTTAGGTATTTTTTTTAAGATCATGTTTCTGGAAATTTTACTGGAGTGTGGTACAGTCCAGCAGTCTTGATTGAATGGAAAAATAGTTGCCAGTGCTCTGAAACACTTGTGTTCCTCCAGAGCCAGGGTATGCAGGAGAAACTGCTTGTGTTTCATTTCTATCCTAATATTCTGTTTGCCTATACTGCTGCTTCCCCACATTGTCTAGAAAACATAAATAATGTGTCAACAGAAACACCCAATTCTTTTTGGTCACTAGACTCTTGTATGTCCGTGCTCCCTTTTTTGTAAATATGCTTCATGCTATTACAGTATGTGTATGTGAAACCCTGCACGTATCGATATTAAACGTCCCCTGCCAAGCGTTTACAGTCTCTAATCTGATCAAACTCATCTTTTCATTTGCTGATTATGGAGTATTATGCTGATTATGGGTTTAATCTTACTGATTGGATATCATATGCAAATAAGCCTAGTTTAACTAGATTAACTAGTGAATCTTGATCATTGACAGAAATTAAGAAATGCAAGGATTCTTGCACAGATCTCTGTATTGCTCCAGTTGACCAGAGTCAAAGGAGTTTCAAGTAATTGTGTTGACTGAGAGTTTGTGTTCCTGTTGAACTTTGGAAGATTGCCAAATCACATGAAGATTAGGAACATTTCCATGGAAGTGTTGAGTAGGAATACTTTTGTAACAGTATGGGTGTGTGACAGGTGAATTACCTTGAACAAAAAGGCTACAGCAGCCTGCTCCCTGCTGTATCCATGTTAATCCACACCCACATAACTGATAGTTATTTGGCCTTTTGAGTATCAGATGAATATGAAGCTACACAAATTAAAAAGTAAACTGTATTAGGTTACCAGAAATATTACAAATGATCAGAGGTCATTTATAGCACATCTAAACCTGTGCTATAAATGTTGAGAATTGATTCAGAGGTATTTTTTAGGTTGTTTGTTTTAAATGCCAGTTTCAACAAAGTGGTTGGGTAGCTTATTCCATACTTTCACAATCCTCTTGGATAAAGATGTGCCTCCTGTTCACAGCTTTTACAGGTTTCAGAGCTCTTCGACATAGTTTCCACTGGTGTCCTCTAGTTGGGTCCAACTGTTGGCTTTTTCAATGCATTTGATTGTTTGAATACTTGTATCAGGTCCCCTCCATATTCTTGTCTGTCCAAGGCTTAAAAGTTCAGTTTCTTCAGCCTGTCGGTGTAGGACATTGCTTTAAGCCTCGGAATGGAGTTTTTGAAGCCAAGTCTTCACATCTCACAAAACATCCTATTTTCTTTCAGTCTTCGGCTGCTGTCATTCCTCATGTGTTCAGTTGCTCTTGAAGTAAGACACAAGATGTAAAAAGGGTTAACGTAAGTCAGTTCTACCTGAAAATTAGACTTCTAAGCAACTGGGGTTAACTTATAAGGAAAGGGGGTTAACTTATAATAATTCCAGATGCGAGCTAGGAACCCACTGTGGGCGTAATCTTAAACTGACCATTTGGTCAGGGTCTCTTAACTGGCCAAATACCATGACCCCCCCTCTTTACCATAACACAGAATGACGTCCGAAGCCGCAAGGAAGGACTATATAACCTAAAAGTTTGTACCGACACATCGAACAATACTTCGGTTTTGTTGTTTCTTGCGGGAAACAAGACTTCGGCTTTATTGTTCCTTGCATGCAATAAATTCATCTGTTTTACTTCATCTCGGGATCCAGAACCTTATTCTTTCTGTTACAACAATTTTGGCGTAGTCGGCGGATGCTCCAGAAGGCGCAGAACTTCCCATCGGCAGGAGAGACGGTCAGCGCTCACATTACTAAGAGGTAAGGACTACAATTGTTTGTTTCTTGGAATTCAGTAGAGTTGGTTACAATGTTTCTGGATCTTCCCACGCTATTGCTTTTTTATCAACAAAATGAAAAAAAAATGTACTTCTGATACATTGGATAATTATTAGGAACATTTCCACAGTTTTAAAATATTTAATCTTTTGGAAGGAATTCTTGCACGCCTTCCCATCTTCCTGAACCTTCTACTGTGTTACTGGAACAGGAGATAATCTCTTCTTGACTGGAGAGGTGCCATGCTTAATTAGCATTCCTACATGACAGGAGCTTTTATAATGTTGTCTCTTATATTTCCTTGATAAGTAGGTTTATAGTACTTATTGCCTTGTGAAGAAGAGCAGACTTTATTCGGAGATGTCACCTAAGTGGGAAAAGTATACAGACTTGTCTGTTGGCAGCCCCTGAACGCATTACCCTATTAGCAGAGTATGTCTTACAGAGTAGTGGGAAAATAAATAAGGAAAATAGAGAAAATAGCTTGGCTGTAGATAACAAGAAGAACACAAAAGTACAGAGGAGGCAGCAGGAACAGAAGGACAAGACACATCTGTAGGCTCAGTAAATGGAGTCTTGGGCAGCTCAGGGGTTCTTGCAGCCGACTGGAGAGCTGCACCATGAATGACATTATCAGGCAATGTAGACGTGTGCTGGGGCACCAAGCATTGAAGATCTTGAAGTATAGTGAGAAGCAATTTCCTTAGGTATTTTTTAAGTTCATGTTTCTGGAAATTTTACTGGAGTGTGGTACAGTCCAGCAGTCTTGATTGAATGGAAAAATAGTTGCCAGTGTTCTGAAACACTTGTGTTCCTCCAGAGCCAGGGGATGCAGGAGAAACTGCTTGTGTTTCATTTCTATCCTAATATTCTGTTTGCCTATACTGCTGCTTCCCCACATTGTCTAGAAAACATAAATAATGTGTCAACAGAAACACCCAATTCTTTTTGGTCCCTAGACTCTTGTATGTCAGTGCTCCATTTTTTGTAATTATGCTTCATGCTACTATGTGTATGTGAAACCCTGCACGTATCAATATTAAACATCCCCTGCCAAGTGTTTACAGTCTCTAATCTGATCAAACTCATCTTTTCATATGCTGATTATGGAGTATTATGCTGATTATGGGGTTAATCTTACTGATTGGATATCATATGCAAATAAGCCTAGTTTAACTAGATTAACTAGTGAATCTTGATCATTGACAGAAATTAAGAAATGCAAGGATTCTTGCACAGATCTCTGTATTGCTCCAGTTGACCAGAGTCAAAGGAGTTTCAAGTAATTGTGTTGACTGAGAGTTTGTGTTCCTGTTGAACTTTGGAAGATTGCCAAATCACATGAAGATTACAGATGCAGCCATTCAAAGTGCGCGGTACAGACACGTACCGCAGGTAATTGGCTGCGGTGTCGCGTATCATGACGCAAGATGACGTTGGGTATCGCGGTACGTGATTGGTTGACCTACAGGGGCACTCGTGGTCCATTGGTCTGTCGTAGAATGTCTTACTGTAAACGTCTTTACTGTGCCCGTTGTAGATATTGAATTTTACCACTGAAGGGAAATCTTTTTAGCTGAGCATAAAAAGAATAGGCGCATACTGCAACGCGTGTGAAGTCCATAAACGATATTAATTTTGGAACTTAAACATACAGTATATGGCTGGTCTCGGTACTTTAAAGAAAACATACACACCAGTATTCCATTTCTCCCTAAACATTTTAAGCATCGAAGTCTTTAACTAACGTGATAGCGGAGTCAACAAGCATACTTTTAGAATTTGATTAATAGGGAATATAATATGGAATCGCGTATCTAAAGAATTTAATAACGGTATGATTATATTCGTGTACTGCGACAGGGCTGTGTAGGGCTGTTTCGCCTCCCTGTTCATGCGAGCTGTCTTGTAGCCTACTGGTCTACGTGTGTGACTAACAATGCATAGGTTGTGTGTTCGACTCCAGCTGGTGCTGGACTTTTCTTTTAACAAACATTTCTTCGAAAAAATAGAATAGCGATATTATGGACAATCAATTGACTTTTATATTTCAAAATATCGCAACATGATCGATTCTAAGTCATTTTTGATAACAATGAATAGTCACCTTCTTCCCTTCTGACAACGGTCCCTGCTTCTGCTTCCTGCTTCTATTGTGTGTGTGTATGCAACAGAGTAAATTTTTATAGTTAAATACCAGACAATCGCAAACACGTTTTCAATAAAATTATTTTATTCATTCAGCAGTCTAACAGGAATGTTTTGTTTGTGGACAGACTGTTAGACTAGAGGAAAAGAGCGCCTCCTCCTACGAAGCATTAATCGCGTATCTAAGGAAAATTGCAGTATACCTTTGTTCATGCACATCATTATACAGTATCTCATTTTGTATTTCGATAAACAAAATCGTTTGCCCAGCCACTATTGTTGTTATTGTTTTTCTGTTGTTATGTTACATTATAATTTGGGTGTCTCCTCTTGCCAGAAAGCTCTAAATTGCAACGTAAATTGCAAAAATGCACTTGGAATCTGTCCAAGCCCTCCTACGAAAATTATTTAAACTGCGACACTGATCATTCATCTCTAAATAAACTTTATTTTATATAGCGTTTTAAACGAATAGATAATTAGATTGCTCATAAACCTAATCGCTTTTTCTACATAAACACAGCGTGATTGCTCTCTGAAAATGCTTTTCCTTTATATTTAGGCTCAGATTTCAACTATAGATTGTATTATTATAAACTTTCTTGGAAAAATGTATTTTATGTAAACCATGTTTGCTATTAATTCATTTAGGGCTAAAATACGTTCATTGTCTTCCAATCGAGTCGAGTTGACATTGGAAGCTTGCCACACCCGGACTGTTAAACCAATGCATTAGCATGTTAAAGCGATTCTATTGAGGGAGGAGCCCAGCTACCACTTAACACTGTACTTCCTACTTTGAAAATACCTGTAAAACCGGTTTAATTCGTCACAGCCAGCACTCTGGCAGAGAGGGGGTTGAGTAAAGTGGAAGCAGGCGAGATTTCCAGCGAAAGACACCTCCCCCCCCCCCAAAAAACCCAGTAAGCAGTAATGCTTTAAGTTGAAAATCGAGGTAGATTTTGAGGATGATAAAGAGGATAAACTGGGATGGGAGGAGGGTTTGGTTTTGCATAAGGGGCAGGATTATGATAATTGGAGGAATTTGCAAGAGTATTGTAACGCAACGGGGGCTCAGGCAGGCACCCTTGCCGCATCAGGTCGGCCCCGCACCGTCCGGGGCTCGAACCCGGGACTTCAGCGTTTCTCTGCAGCGACCTAGCACCGTGAGCTGAAGAGAGATCTCTCCACAGCCCACTAGCTGTAGTCCTGCTATCACAGGGAAGGGCGGTGACGTCACCTTCTCTGGTACGCCGGCTCTTACACAGTACCTGTCGGCCGTAAGCGTTACAGTATAATGGTTTGATATATTTGATTTTGTATTGTGGTCGTTATCTATGTTTTTGGTTGGTATTATGTTTATATGGTTGTTTTTGTTGGTTGATTGTTATTATGGTTATTAATAATACGATCTATAGTTGAAATCTGAGCCTAAATAAAAAGAAAAAGCAAGTGATTAGGTTTATGAGCAATCTAATTACTTATTCATTTAAAACGCTATATAAAATAAAGTTTATTATTAATTTGCTAGACAGAGCGGTGAACATTATTATGCATAAGACAAAGATAACGAAATCTGTGTACGCTGTAAGGTTTTTACTTCTTAAACTTTTAAAATACACGTTTCGAACAGAAAGAAATTCTCTTCCTGGTACAGTACTGTATGTATAGCAAACCAGCACGTCTTTTTTCTCCAATCAGAGGGGTGTCAGATGGTGTCAGCCAATCACCATTCTGAAGCCCTACCATAATCTCTGGTATGGGGAGACCCCAGAATTCTGTCCCATAGTTTAGACAGATGATAGATACTTTATTTCCCTCACGGGATCAATAAAAGTAAATCATTTTCATTTTAGGAAATTATTAAACACTCGGTTAAAAGCAAAGGAGATTGTCTGTTATAGTGGACATAAAAACAAGGGTTCGCTGGCATTATATCCTAGAAGACACAGACCAGGAGAATGCCCGCAGCGTAAAAGAAAATGCCAGATGAACTGGGCGTTTGCCCAGTGTAGTTATAGTTGACATAAAAACAAGAGTTCGCTGGCATTATATAATTATACGAATTACACGAATATAATTATATCTTATTAATGTTGCAGTTCTTTTGCAACATGAATATAATTATATCGTTATTAATTTCTTGAGATACGCGATTCCATATTATATTCCCTATTAATCAAATTCTAAAAGTATGCTTGTTGACTCCGGTATCACGTAAGTTAAAGACTTCGATGCTTAAAATGTTTAGGGAGAAATGGAATACTGGTGTGTATGTTTTCTTTAAAGTACCGAGACCAGCCATATACTGTATGTTTAAGTTCCAAAATTAATATCGTTTATGGACTTCACACGCGTTGCAGTATGCTCCTATTCTTTTTATGCTCAGGCACTAAGATTTCCCTTCTGCTTCCCTTCTGTTTTGTGTAAGGATGGTATCAAAAGCAATCTTAAGTGGTGAGAAAGCTGTGCTCAATGTATTTAAGGGACTTAAAAGTAAAAGGAGATGCTTCATATTGCTTGACTAATTTTAAAAACTAAGTTATAAATGCAGACGCTCCCTCGGTGCCGCGCCGGGTGTAAATATCAAAATATTATAACGCAATGGGGGCTCTGGCGGGCACCCTTACTGCATTAGGTCGGCCCCCCACTGGCGGGGGCTCAAACCCAGGACTCCCACGTCTCCCTGCAGTGACCTAGCCCCGTGAGCTAAGAGAGATCTCTCTACAACCCAGTAGCTGTAGTCCTGCTATCACAGGGAAGGGCGGTGACGTCACCTGCTCTGGTACACTGGCTCTTACACAGTGCCTGTCGGCCATAAGCGCTACAATATACATACCCAACACTGCTTGTACCCATCTGTCATGCAAATAAAACACCTTGAATTTAATTGAATTGAGGGAGAGAGGGGGGGAGGGGGAGAGACATGATCAGTGTTGCAGTTTAAATAGTTTTTGTAGGAGGGCTTGGACAGATTCCAAGTACATTTTTGCAATTTACGTTGCATTGTCCAATGTTCTGTTGTAATACAGGCTAGAATACAGTTAGTCTAAGCTTTATCAGCTTATTTAAAATAAATTTTTTGAATCCCCGGCGGAACACACTCCATAGGAATCAGCGCTTTTATACAGTATATCACCTTTAAACACATATATTTAAACATGCGTTTACAATTTAAATCAAAACGCGATTCAAATCAATATAAATGTATATTTTGCAATGCATAGGTGACTATTCATTGTTATTAAAAAGACTTAAATTCGATCATGTTGTGATATTTAGAAATATAAATTTGTTTGGTGCGAGTGAGGTTTTATTTAATCTCTGACCAAGGGAAACGTTTCACTTTTTCAAAGAAATGTTTGTTAAAAAATAAAGTCATAGTTCCATGGGATTCAATCACAGACCATGTGACATGGGAATCAGGAAACTAACACACAGCGCCACCGGATTTAATAACGCAATAAAAACGCTATAAAATAATAATAATAATAAATTATGAAACGCCCTGTTAAAAGCAAGGAAGTTTTTATGCCCGTTGAAGTAAAACAAAATGCCTGACAAAGTATGGCTTGGACAGATTTCAAGTGCTTGTACAAATGTGCTAAAGAAATTATACTTTGAGTATACAGCTTGTCCAAAGTCATCCATTATTAATACTATTAGTAATATCTTCAGTAAAGGCTTTGATGAATAAATATTTCTGATAAAGGTAGGTTGTGTACTTTTGTCCAACTGAGCAATCTTGCTTTCATAAAATATACCAACATTTTAATGACTGATGATTGACATGCTGTAATACACAGTTCAAAATTAAAGGCTCAAATGCTGTACATGAGAGATTAAGCTCCCCCTGGCGGTTTTACAAGGTGACGCCGGATAGTTTCCGGCAGAGCGTCAAATGACGCGCGATTAACCACGTGACACCGCGTGATACCGCGACACGCCCACCGGGGTATGCCGTGAAATACCTCACCCATTTTGAATGGCTGCATCTGTAGGAACATTTCCATGGAAGTGTTGAGTAGGAATACTTTTGTAACAGTATGGGTGTGTGACAGGTGAATTACCTTGAACAAAAAGGCTACAGCAGCCTGCTCCCTGCTGTATCCATGTTAATCCACACCCACATAACTGATAGTTATTTGGCCTTTTGAGTAACAGATGAATATGAAGTTACACAAATTAAAAAGTAAACTGTTGGTTACCAGAAATATTACAAATGATCAGAGGTCATTTATAGCACATCTAAACCTGTGCTATAAATGTTGAGAATTGATTCAGGGGTATTTTTTAGGTTGTTTGTTTTAAATACCAGCTTCAACAAAGTGGTTGGGTAGCTTATTCCATACTTTCACAATCCTCTTGGATAAAGATGTGCCTCCTGTTCACAGCTTTTACAGTTTTAAGAGCTCTTCGACATAGTTTCCACTCGTGTCCTCTAGTTGGGTCCAACTGTTGGCTTTTTCAATGCATTTGATTGTTTGAATACTTGTATCAGGTCCCCTCCATATTCTTGTCTGTCCAAGGCTTAAAAGTTCAGTTTCTTCAGCCTGTCGGTGTAGGACATTGCTTTAAGCCTCGGAATGGAGTTTTTGAAGCCAAGTCTTCACATCTCACAAAACATCCTATTTTCTCTCAGTCTTCGGCTGCTGTCATTCCTCATGTATTCAGTTACTCTTGAAGTAAGACACAAGATGTAAAAAGGGTTAACTTAAGTCAGTTCTGCCTGAAAATTAGACTTCTAAGCAACAGGGGTTACCTTATAAGGAAAGGGGGTTAACTTATAAGGATTCCAGATGTGAGCTAGGAACCCCCTGTGGGCGTAATCTTAAACTGACCATTTGGTCAGGGTCTCTTAACTGGCCAAATACCATGACCCCCCCTCTTTACCATAACACAGAATGACGTCCGAAGCCGCAAGGAAGGACTATATAACCTAAAAGTTTGTACTGGCACATAGAACAATACTTCGGTTTTGTTGTTTCTTGCGGGAAACAAGACTTCGGCTTTATTGTTCCTTGCATGCAATAAACTCATCTGTTTTACTTCATCTCGGGATCCAGAACCTTATTCTTTCTGTTACAACAATTTTGGCGTAGTCGGCGGATGCTCCAGAAGGCGCAGAACTTCCCATCGGCAGGAGAGACGGTCAGCGCTCACATTACTAAGAGGTAAGGACTACAATTGTTTGTTTCTTGGAATTCAGTAGAGTTGGTTACAATGTTTCTGGATCTTCCCACGCTATTGCTTTATTATCAACAAAATGAAAAAAAATGTACTTCTGAGACATGTGGATAATTATTAGGAACATTTCCACAGTTTTAAAAAGATTTAATCTTTTGGAAGGAATTCTTGCACGCCTTCTACTCTGTTACTGGGACAGGAGATATCCTCTTCTTGACTGGAGAGGTGCCATGCTTAATTAGGATTCCTACATGGCAGGAGCTTTTATAATGTTGTCTCTTATATTTCCTTGATAAGTAGGTTTATGGTACTTATTACCTTGTGAAGAAGAGCAGACTTTATTCGGAGATGTCTCCTAAGTGGGAAGTATACAGACTTGTCTGTTGGCAGCCCTGAACGCATTACCCTATTAGCAGAGTATGTCTTACAGAGTAGTGGGAAAATAAATAAGGAAAATAGAGAAAATAGCTTGGCTGTAGATAACAAGAAGAACACAAAAGTACAGAGGAGGCAGCAGGAACAGAAGGACAAGACACATCTGTAGGCTCAGTAAATGGAGTCTTGGGCAGCTCAGGGGTTCTTGCAGCCGACTGGAGAGCTGCACCATGAACGACATTATCCGGCAATGTAGACGTGTGCTGGGGTACCAAGCATTGAAGATCTTGAAGTATAGTAAGAAGCACTTTCCTTAGGTATTTTTTTTAAGTTCATGTTTCTGGAAATTTTACTGGAGTGTGGTATAGTCCAGCAGTCTTGATTGAATGGAAAAATAGTTGCCAGTGTTCTGAAACACTTGTGTTCCTCCAGAGCCAGGGTATGCAGGAGAAACTGCTTGTGTTTCATTTCTATCCTTATATTCTGTTTTTTACTTAATCTCGAGATCCAGAACCTTTTTCTTTCTGTTACAACACTCTTATCTGGACTGATTCTAAGCAAGGAAACTTGATTTTCAATTTCAAACTTGTAAAATTCTTATTTTTTTGTCTTTTACATTGCTTTCCCCACATTATCCAGAAGAGGTAAATGTCATGTTAACATAAATACCAATCAGTATTTTACATGATTTTTTTTCTCCCTGGATACAGCCCTTGTTCTTGTCTAATTTAAATATTGAATTTCTTCCAACTGCAGGGTCAAAGCCCATCGAGGGTATTGAGCCAGTATTGGCTTTAGTATTCCCCCCCTCTCCTCTCAATTCAATTCAATTCAAGGTGTTTTATTTGCATGACAGATGGGTACAAGCAGTGTTGGGTATGTATATTGTAACGCTTACGGCAGACAGGCACTGTGTAAGAGCCGGCGCACCAGAGCAGCGCACCGAGGGAGCGTCTGCATTTCTAACTTAGTTTTTAAAATTAGTCAAGCAATATGAAGCATCTCCTTTTACTTAGTGCCTGAGCATAAAAAGAATAGGAGCATACTGCAACGCGTGTGAAGTCCATAAACGATATTAATTTTGGAACTTAAACATACAGTATATGGCTGGTCTCGGTACTTTAAAGAAACATACACACCAGTATTCCATTTCTCCCTAAACATTTTAAGCATCGAAGTCTTTAACTAACGCGATACCGGAGTCAACAAGCATACTTTTAGAATTTGATTAAAAGGGAATATAATATGGAATCGCGTATCTCAAGAAATTAATAACGATATAATTATATTCATGTTGCAAAAGAACTGCAACGGACATAAAAACTCCCTTGCTTTTAACAGAGCGTTCCATAATTTCTAACTACGAAAATGCCAGGTGAAAGGATTTGTAAACATATTTTGTTAAAGCAAGTCAGTTTTTTCCGCAACACATAAAAGACATTTTTCCAAGAAAGTTTAGCCTTTGTCACTAATGAAACCACTAAATAAAGACATAAATATAGAAATCTTAAGATTTGTTTTATTTAATGTTGGTAGCAGGATGAACTGTCAGAGTGTATATTTTGTCGCAGAGTTGCTGCAAGATGTTAACAGTGAAAAAGGTATTTAGAAATGAGTTATTTCAAGATGAAAATTTTCAGAATAATTGCAAATCTAGCAGGATAGAGAAAGCACAGAAAACTGGCAGTTAGATTGATCAGACTAGTATGAAAAGTCATTTAGCAATGGGAATTAGAAGAGTGACAAACTAGTATACTTTAGATCTTTTTTTCTGAACCAGGGACAATCTGATCATGTTTCCCTATAACAATAATAAAAAACTTTATTTGATATATCACCATTAAAGGTGGCATCTCAAAGCAATACAGTAGATGTAAAAACAGATAAAAGGACCACAGATTACAAAGTAAATGCATATAAGAAAGACAAGCAGTTAGAGGTGCTACTGTACCAAAATTAGAAAATGAAGCAGATACAGACACTAAGTCTTCTGAAAAGAAAGGTTCTGAGGTTAGATTTAAACTGGCCCTGGTGTGTGTGTGTTTGTGTCTGTCTGTCCTGTGATGGACTGGCGCTATGTCCAGGGTGTATTCTGCCTTGTGTCTGTCGCTTACTGGGATAGGCTCCAAATCCTCTGTACTGGATAAAGAGATTAGAAATGGATGGAAGTAAAGGCACTGTGTGGATGGAACCATACACAGTGTTAGAAACCCACTATGAAATGGCAGCATCTCACTGAGAATAAAACATTTTATAGTGCTGGCTTAAGGAAACAGCCTTTCCACCTCTCTTGCACATCAGTATCCATACCTAGTTATTTAAACAAATTGCCTCTAATTATAAACGTCTTAATATGCTGACTCTGTGGATCCGCATCAGCTATGTTTTCCCATTGCTTCAATTCATGTGCATCCAACACACAGTTCAGTGCTAGCAACTACACAAAATCTAAAATATGAGCTCTACTTGCCACTTACAGTACCAACAGTACCAGCTAACTTTAGTAGTGACATTTTCATGGATCTTTTTAACAATAAAATTTACAACATCAGACTTCAGACACAATTAAACAGGCCTCAAAAATGTCTGGTACAAACATTTTCAGCATGGAATAAACCGTTACTTTAATGGTATAAACCTTAAATGGATTCATATTCTCAATAAGATTTGGTGCTCAGTAACATGACTTAGAAAATGACAGAAGACATACGTATCATGCTTATCCTTCTATTTTTCATAATCGTAAACTCCTTAAGGCAGTTACATTTTCTCTGTTCTGACCTGGAGTTACAGAGAAATTTAAATTCTAATAAGAGATTTGTAATGAGGAAAGTCATACCAATCACTCATACAGTACCAGGATTTGCAATTACAATACAAATACTTTCTGTCTGTATGTGTTTATTTTGCAGTTTGAGTCTATGGCATTCCTTTGGGGGTCTATACTCCAAGGCATGACTTTTTATGTATAAACATCAGTATTTACTGCTATTAATTACTGTAGGATTTATAGTTGAAATCTGAACCTAGATATAAAGTTAGATATAAAGTTAAAATCTCGACAAAGCAATGTAGGAAATACAGAGAAAATAAATCCTTTCTGACATCTAAAATCAGTTTCGATCAAGGTCTCTAAAACGAACAAGAAAAAGAAGATTTTCGGAGGGCAATTACGCTGTGTTTATATAGAATAAGTGATTTATGAGCAATCTAATTTCTTGTTCGTTTAAAACAGTGAAATGTCAGCTGTAAAAGATCGCACCAGAAACAGCACTCTCTCTGCCTGTCATAGACGTTCAGGAAAGGCTGAATGAAGTCATGTCAAGTACAATAATTCGGAGATCAATAATAACAGTTGTAGGACAGTATATAAGGAGGATAAGGATTTTGAAGTTGACTCGAAATCTGATAGGTAACCAGTGCAAGGACTTGAAAACAGGTGTAATGCATCCCTGATAGGATTCTTGCTGTCATATTCTGAACATATTGAAGATTGCTCAGTGTGGATTTAATTTCCCCAGTGAACAGGATGTGCATTTATTAATTCTAGAAAAAAAGCCTTTCTTGATTTCTCTAGTTCTTAGTTTCTCTAGTTCCCTTTAAAATAAACTATTATTCCACAATGCAGAGTATTACATGGCCAGTATTTACACATGATATTTGTGATTTAAAGAAATTAACACAAGCAGCTTTTGGAGATTTAAGTGTTGGCTGAGTTATTGCAGGATAAAAGACTAGAGATGTTGGCAAGAAGAAGATAGTTTGGGGAAAGCTGAGGAATACACTTATAACAAGAACACTTCCTAATGGTGTTAGGCATACTTTTGATGAAGATGATGAAGTTAACAGACTATATGTTTACATAGATACTGAAATAAGGATTGTATTTTAGATTATGTGTAGTTGCTGGCATTGAACTGTGTGTTGGATGCACATGAATTGAAGGAATGGGCAAACATAGCTGATGCGGATCCACAGAGCCAGCATATTAAGATGTTTATAATTAGAGGCAATTTGTTTAAATAACTAGGTATGGATACTGATGTGCAAGAGAGGTGGAAAGGCTGTTTCCTTAAGCCAGCAGTATAAAATATTTTATTCTCAGTGAGATGCTGCCATTTCATAGTGGGTTTCTAACACTGTGTATAGTTCCATCCACACAGTGCCTTTACTTCCATTTCTAATCTCTTTATCCAGTACAGAGGATTTGGAGCCTATCCCAGTAAGCAACGGACACAAGGCAGAATACACCCTGGACATAGCGCCAGTCCATCACAGGACAGACAGACACAAACACACACACACCAGGGCCAGTTTTCCCATAAACCAATTAACTTACCAGTATGTTTTGGAGTGCGAGAGGGAGTCATATCACACATATGGAGAAAAACCATGTAACCCAGAGAGAACATATAAACCCCACACACACAGGATGGCAGGAATTGAACCTAGGACCCCAGTGCTGCAAGATAGCAATGCTAACCACTTTGCCACTATTATAAATGGATGGATATCTTAGTTATCTTTCTAGTTCACAGGTTTGCATGCATAATTTAATTTTGAAAGTCACTGAGACATCAGGTACTACTGTTGTATTTATGAAAAAGAAACAAAACAAAAAACATACTAACAACTGTGCCATCCTACTCCTTAGCTAATACATTTTATTATTCATAAACCGTTAACATTGTTAGCAAAATATTTTGGATTATATTTAACCATATTTTTTCTTTAGTTTTGTATTTAACTTATTATATGATAGTCAGACTTAATGTATATTTGAACAATGAAAATATATTTTTACAAGATTTTACATTAAGCACTTAAAATTAATATGGTTAATAATAATAAACTGTAACATGCTGTAACAAGATCGGTTAAACTGCGAAGAAAATGCTTTCAGAGAAAATGTTTCAGGTGTGAAGAACATAGATCTCCAATGCAATTTCAACCAAACCTGTTCCCACACACCCTGCCCCCACTACCATTAGAATATACACAAAGCACTCAAATCTTTCGAGCTAATGATCAGGTGACCCGAGAGAGAGCGAGAGAAACACCAAGGGGTGCGGAACCAGGGAACTATTTACATGGAAAACGGGCGATCTCCCCAGACTGTCCGCCCGTTTCACTGTTACCTGGATACCTCTTTATTTAGAACTCACTAACACTGATTTTTAGTTTAGAAGGATTCAAGTAGGGTTTTAGATGAAAGGCAGCGATCTTAATCAAGCCCAAATCACAATTGAACCCATTCAGAGCCTACATTACATTTTAGCGTTTCATTCTGAGCAGAAGACCCTCACACCTGAAGAAGGGGGAGGTGTTTTTCGCTGGAAATCTCGCCTGCTTCTACTTTACAACCGGAGTGCTGGCTGTGACGAATTAAACCGGTATTACAGGTTTCAATCACAGACCATGTGACATGGGAGTCAGGAAACTAACACAGCGCCACCGGATTTGATAACGCTATAAAAACGCTATAAAATAATGTGACTTGGCACAGAACAAGTTTACAGCACAGTACAAAAATGCTGACCATGACTTTAGAAGCATAAATTGCCTTACACTCAATTTAAACACAAGCTGTCTTTAGCCCTCTAAGCTGGTTCATACAGAAATGTAGAGATCCAGGCTCAGAACACACAGCTTCATTAGCGAATACATATGCAGGACAACTAGAGAAGACGTTTTACAGAGGATGGATTTTTAGAAACATTCCATCAGTGACATCACTGAAGTCAACTCCTAGGTACTGTAACTGTCGTGTGGATAGTTTCACAAGAATCAGACAAAGGTTTAAGCATCGCTTGTTCTAGATAAAACTGCAAAAAAAAAAACCAACAACCCATAATGTACTTCTTTGCGGCTCTGTTTGCCCAAATCATATATTCACAACGTGAAATCTAGAAAATAATATTACGTAACCAAAATCTGCAATATGGAAACAGAACCTGTGTAATTGTTGATAGATGATGTACTTGTAACATTTTTTCAAGACGAACTACAACATTTAAAAAATGACTTGTATGTACTTGATATCTCTAATCAATCCACGGGTCCCAGCACAAAACGAAACTAAAACGCATACCGTTTCGCGCTTCTTATTAGTTGCTCAAAAGTAATCTGACCGTATGAAATGCATAATATAAACCTAGAAACATATACGTGAATAGTACTTAAGCACTGTAGTATCGGTGTTAAGACATACCTCTCAAATACTGTAAATCAAGTTAAAAATATCTCAAGACAGATTCTGGTCATAATGAAACCATGTTTCATGTATGTTTTCTTTAAAGTACCGAGACCAGCCATATACTGTATGTTTATATTCCAAAATTAATATCGTTTATGGCCTTCACACGCGTTGCAGTATGCTCCTATTCTTTTTATGCTCAGCTACTAAGATTTCCCTTCAGTGGTAAAATTAGATATGAATATTCAATACTTAAACGGGCACAGTTAAGACATTAAATATACATATACATACTGTATACAGTACAGTTTGCATACGGTAATATGTTTATGTTCCTAAATCAATCTCTTTTATGAGCATGTGTAAGGCATGGTGAATCGATTCTCAAAAATTACTGTACTTTGCATGATTGGAAAAAAATGCGTGATTGCGAAATGCTGTGGTGTTACTTTTACAAAGACGGTCAATGAAAAAAAGAATGTGGACCAGGGCAATACTTTGAGTTTACAGCTTTTCCAAGGTCATTTATTATTAATACTATTATTAATATCTTCGTTAAAGACTTTGATGGCTACAGGTCAAACATGAGAGGTTGAGCTTTATTAGCTCCACCTTGCGGAAATTCCGGATACTATTATTTTGCTAGCGGTATTTACCGGTAACTTGCGGTAGACTGCGTACAGCATACCGGAAAATAATGCGGTATCGCCCGCGCATTTTGAATGGCTGCATCTGTAGGTGCATATTAATTAGGAGGAGTTGCCAAGCAATCACCAAATGTATTTGTATGTTCTTCGCTCTCTCCCCTCTCTCTGCAAACAGGACTACTCTATCTGTCTCTGGACCCTGACACTGCCAACAATTTCATCGAGCTCAACAAAACCTATAAAAGGGCCAAAAGGAGTGTGGAGGACCAAAAATACCCTACAAAACTTTCATGGTTTGACAATCTTCCTCAAGTCCTCTGTAAGGAGAAGGTGGACGGGAAAAAGAAATGGAGCATCAAGTGGAGTGGAAAAGAGAGCTGGATTGGAGTTGCCTACGTAAGCATCCAAAGAAAAGGAGATGGTTCCACAAGCCACCTGGGAGGAAATCCGAATTCCTGGGCTTTGCACTGCACTCAGTCAAGTTGTGAGGTCCTCCACAACAATAATCCAACCCCCATCAGTCAATGCTCATTTGATAAGATAGGCATAGATATCGATGGAGGGGGGGGCATTGTCTATTTATGGCATCGAAGATAGAGAAGTCTGTCTCCATACTTTCGATTGTACCTTCACTGAGTCTGTCTACGCTGGTTTAAAGCTTAGTGAAAATGCTGAGTTTACATTGCTTGCCTGAGTATTTTTTTAGCATTTCTGCTGTTCACTCTTAAATGGAGATTCACTGTGTTTTTTTAAATAAAATGTTCTGAACTTCAGTTTTGCCTCCATGTTCACTTCTTTTATTAACATCACCTACTGCTTCCACATGGTAAACATGGTTTACCTCCACAGAAATACTTTTAAACTATTCTTGTACCACAGTGCCCATGGTTTATACCTTTGGAGCCAATATAGTTCCATAGTGCATTTTATGTATTTACTGCCCTCACTAGAACATCTGTAATTCAATCTTTTTTCTATGAAATCATGTATTTTAATTTTATTAATTTATCAGGTGTCTGAAGGAAGTTGTTAAATCTCAATTTGAAACACTTAAGGTAAGGCACGTAACAAAATTACCAGCTCTATAGAATACAAGAGGATGGTATTAAATTCATATATTTCCACTATGCCATTCATGGTAAAAGCTACAGAATTGATACAAATTGGAAAAGTACAGTGTGAAGAAAGCACACTGTGTAGCATACTGTTCAGGCATAAGAGCAGCTCTAGGCAGAACTATATTCCTCAGGAAGCTACAGGCAATATCCTGCCATCCTCAGTGACTTAACCAGTTTCAATAATTTGTGAAGAAAGTGGTGGTTTCAAATGAGGAGTCTGTGACTAGGAATAGATAATCATGAAAAAAGCCCTGTGTGGGAAGAGAGAAGAGACCACATAGAAGAAGCATAAGTACTGTTTAATTCAAATATAAGGAATATATTGAATGACCTATTAATATATATTATATGTGAAATAAAACATCCAAATGCCATATATTTGACTCACATGTTCTCTATTTAAAATATTGAGAACATGCGAGTCAGAATTTATCAGAATTTTTAATTTGTCTCAGAATTTATAGAGATGCAGTCATTCAAAGTGTGCGTTACAAACCAGGAGTGAAGTGGCATAAATATCAATGTCACGAGTAGAGACTGACCAGGTCTTAAATATCCCAGAGAACCTGCTGCAGTGTGTCTTCTCACTACAGCCAGGTGCTCTGCAGTTTCCTGTCTCTTCAGCGATCCAATCAAAGTGGAGGTGTGGCCGCTGATTGCTGTAGATGTACAGTAACATGCTCTGCTGGTGCAGCTGGCCAGACAAAATAAGAATAATTCAAGAGGTAAATGTCACCAGTCAAGTCAAAACAACTTGCTCTGCAATCTTCACACTCAATGGAAAGTCATGTCACTGCCTCTGATCGCTGATCTAAGAAATCTGTTGGCTATTTGGTTGCTTAATCAAAACTATCCACCTTGTTTCCCAAACAAAAGAACTGTTTCTGAAGCGCTAGTTGCTGCAGTGGTTAGGGCTCTGGAATTCTTTAAGGGAGAGTGGGAGTTCAGATCCTACAGTAGTTGAGTCACTGCAGCTACAGTATGCCCTTAAGTGAGATAATTTACTCAGTTTGCTTCAGTTCAGTTTTATGGATCAACAATTAAAAGAAATTAATGTACTATTGCTGTTACTTCTTGCTGCTATTATTGTTGCTTTGATATCTGCTTATACATCTTGTAATACAATAATCAGATTATATAATTATGGTCTCTACAGCAAACATCTGAAATGAGAGTCTTTCCTTGTGTTTTTCCTTTTTCATCTGTGACTGGTCAATAACTGTGCAGATGGGGTAAGGGTTGGTCATGTCCTCATCTCCCTCTATTGAAACGGAGTCTCACAGCACAGTGCTGCAGGTGTAGGCCTGGACTGGGCACAGATTCAATGAGGTGAAGGACAAGGACAGTGAGGTTGAAGAGAATCTTAACATGTTAATTTCAGTAATTACAAGAAATGCAGCTCAAAATGAACAGTAAGAATTATTGAATGTTACAGCTTATAAATATGTGATTTAACACAATTAACAAATTGTGTTTCTTAATATAATATTGTTGAAATCTTTAGCAGTTTCAATAAATGTGTTTAACAAACGCTGAATTTTGTAATTTCTTCTTTTTTGTTGACCTGCATTAATAAGAATATACATTTTTACCAGTATTTCCAGTTGTGTATTTTGTGATCAATACCTACTACTGCAGCAGATAGTATTCGTAAGGGAAACCTATCTTCACTGTTACTTTTGACAATCAGTGGATAATTATCTGCTGTGGAAGATTTCTCATATCTGTAGGGTAACCAGGATTCTCATACTTCAAATTCAGCTTGTCAGAACTAAGTTACCTGTTGAAGGTGTAAAAGAAGAACACAGAGTTGCAGTGTACTGTATCAATACAGCTTCCCTGACAGCTAAATCCCTCTGGAGAGTGCTGGTGTTTAACACTGACGAATCGGGTGCCCACTGTCTGAGCTATGCAGATCTGGATCATTGTGTCTTCTAGTGGCCATCTGAGGTAACTGCATTCATTTGTACTAAACACCCTTTCCCTCACTGTCCCAATCTGTCTTACTTTGCTGGAGTGTTTTATAAAATCATGGTTTTTGTGTTATAAAGTATTATTAATAGCAATTTTTATTTAGCTAATTTTATCTCTAAAGACATGAAATTGAAATTAAATATTGAGTCAAGATCTCCCCTTCTCATTTTGAAATATGGCCCTTTTTCTTCAAGAGAAAAAAAGTATTGATAATGAAGTAGAGATGGGTAATAGATTCCTACAAAGGCTGTGTTATCCAAAGACTTCTGCAAAACAGGTTCACAAACACAACCAGCCACATAGAAAGAGAACATACGGACAGTTACACACAAGCATACACAAAAGGCAATGCTTTCACCACTTTGTAAACAAAACCGGCAACCCATACTGTATGTCTGTTAAGGAAAAGCTCTCATCCTCTGTCAACTCATTAATTTTTTGTCTCATTTTTTAAAAGCTGAAATTGTTCCCTGTGAGTGTTTCATCCATCTTTGACTCTGCATCCTCCACGTGAGAGGACCACTGTGGGTAATGGTTCAGAGAAGACATACACCTGCAGTGTTAGACACACAAACACACAGATCAGATGGGAAACCGAAAACATTTCACCAGTGCATGGATTGTGCACAGCTGACTCCACGGCTCTCCCAGAACCTTCTGGACTGAAATCTGAATTTCCAGGATTACACTGCACACCTGACTATCAACACAGATCTATTGCTGTTTCTCATCTTTCAGAAAGGGAACTGAATTCACAGGCTCCCAGCTGATCTTGGAGCCCAGTCTCAGACTGACCAGGTGGATCCTGACACTCCACACAGGTACATGATGGTGTCCAGCAGGTTCTGAGCCCCCAGCTCACTTAAAGTCCCCATGAGAGCCACCATGGTGCGCAGACCCCTCCCCAGAGCCCAGCACAGTCATGGGGTAAACACAGTCCTGACTGAGGAAGAGAGAAGAAGACAGAATCGAACACAGAGGAAGTTATGGACACCAGGTCTAGTGATTCAGTGACTTCTAAAATAACATGAATACTTACTCATTGTTATAGTATCATCCTTTCAGCCCCCTCTCATTCTGTTTCAGAGAGAATTGAGCTCATATGTACAGCACTTGCAAGGTTTGAGGTTTTCAGATGTGTAATTTATTCTGAGGCTCTACTGTTCTGATGCAGCGTTGCCTCTCAATCTTTTAACAGGCAGTGTGCAGCAGTAAGGTCTCTTATCGTGCAAACAGAGGGCTGTGGAATTGTTGTCCTATTGCAGCGCTGGCCTGCTGCTGTGAGCCAGACACTTCACCTGAACTGCTCAAGTCTTCCCAGCTGTACAAATGAGAGCAGCATTGCTGAGGATGACCCTATGGCAGACTGGTCTCCAGTCCAGGAGGAGAACCTACAGATCTTCAGTCAGTCTGGACACCAGGATGTGTGTGGGGTTTAAGAGTAAGCTTTTGGACTGATAATGGACAGGCTTTTTTAATATATAAACTTAATGTGTTTACAGTATATACAGATATATTTCAGAACTATTCTTCACTTTTTTGAGTGAACGATGTGAAACATACTGCTGTGTACCAGGCCAGTCTGATTCATATAACAAAAGCGCAGTTAATAATGTTCAAAATACAAAACTAAAAATATATTTTGTTAATATAGTAAAAAATTGTGTGCAAATAACTGAAGGTATCTAAATTTGTATAGAACAAGAAATGAAGTGTGTATAAATGTTAGTAATTAATCAAGTTTTAGTTTGTATCTTTAATCTAATCTAATCTCTTTATTCCAAAGTTAAATGCTTGGTGCTTGTTCAATAAAACCCTGAAACTTGGGTTCCTGAGTTTTTTTAAGGAGTTTTTGAATGGAGTTTGACTGGAGGTCAAGTTGTGGTAGAAAACACACAAGGCCAGTACACTCCCAATGTTCTCACAGACTAATGGAGGTGTACCCCGTTTCTGATATCCACACGTCAAAGCCAAATAGAGTCCATGGCTTGTGCTATTTTCTATACTGATGGATGTAAGTTGCTGCTCTTCCTCTACAAAATTCACACTCCATCTCGACAGTTTAACTAGCACAGCAAATCCTGAGGCAAAAATGCCAAGCCTTGATTCAGCAGTAAAGAGTACTTTATATCACTGTTGGAGAGTCCACTTGAGGAATGGCTCCAATTTCCAGATGAAACAAGGGTGCTGTGTTCCTGATATATTAGAGGATATTGGTTCCTCTTTGTGTTTGTGTAGTGGGCTAGAAATAAGATGTATTAGTTAAAAAAGACGCACCCCTCTTTTTTTTGCTTGTTAAAATTTAGTATTTTTTTCATTTTTCTTCAAGATAATACACACCATGAAAAATCCATGTTGGGAACAAGTTTATATGCTGTTTAATAGTTCATCCTGTAGATGGCATTTGGCACTGGCAGTGATAAGGAAATGCGGTGTTACGTTTGAGGTGTGGAAGTAATTAGAAAGTAATTAGTTAAGCCAGTGTAGAAGCCACACTGGGTAAGGATGTGTTGTTTATAGTAAATGTTGATTGGAAATTTTATTTTTGCTGTGCGGTTATGCAGGGAAGCAAGATGGCGAACTCCAGGGTAAGGAACGTGGTGCAGATGTAGAGCAACAGGTGACATGGACGGAGTTGATGATAACAGTGGAACTCTGAATGGACTTCAGTTAAATATGTAAGATTTACACTTGATTTATACCATGATTGATATTCAGCAGTGGAAAAACACTCCTCATCTCATCCCAATCAAACCCCCCTTAAAGAAGTCCTTTAATATCATTTAACACAACAAGACTCATGTCAAAATCAATTTGTCACAAACCACACGCAAGCATGCAAGAGCTCCTGCATTTCCACGAGCTCTACTCTCCCTAAACACCCACGCACCAATTAAATCCACACTATTTAAACCCTCACACGTCTCCTTTCCGCGCTCACTATTGAGGTTTCCTCCCTGAGCTCAGTACCCTGTTACTTTCCCTGTGATTTCCAAATTACTACTCTCCCGGTATTTGATTCCTAGCTCTCGTCCTCGCCTCTCATTAAAGTACTTCGCCTCCACGAAACCTTCCTGACCCCAAGCTTTCGTCCAAAACAACGACTTCGCCTATAGCCATTGTACTCGCCTCCTCGGAACCTTCCTGGCTGTTGACCCCTAGCTCTTGTCCAAGATCACGACTTTGTCCCTAGATGTGGCACTGAACCACAAGGGATTTCCAGCACTGCCAGGCACAGGGTCCTACCTTCTGTTGCTTCGAGCTACGTGACACAATTAACCAAAATGATGCCAAAAACATTGAGTCCTAAATCCATCTTCCTTACTATTCTAAAATATACATTACAATAGAGTGTTTGGATTTTTTTTTATTTTAAATATGTTGTGCCAAACAAAGGGCATCAGCTGAGAGTTTGTGTGTTAAAAGTCATCTTTATTTCATATGCATATGGAAGTCTTGCTTTTAGGCACAAGACTTAAAAGACAACGCTAACAGTGCTCTTTTATACAGTGAAACAAACGATACAAGATACACTCCCACATGACTCTCTTCTTGCACTGTGGCTATGTATGGTCATTCTAGAAAGCTGACCAGTATATATGTATATTTTCTTTACTGCCAGCTTGCGTGACAAGCAGCCCCTTTTGCTGAATAGACCATTTGTTCCAGGAGAGGTCACTGGTCATTTCTCTGAGAACTATGCCAGCTATGCGTAAAGACCCCATGTGGCTATCTTATCTTTTGAGACCAGACATACTGGGATGGATTTAGTAAAACATAAGTGAAAAGATACCAAGTTAACTAGATATAATACAAACTTTTAGTGAAAATCTTGTAGTTAATTCCCTCAAATATGAAAATGAAAATTCAACTGTAGGAAAAATATGATTTCTTGTTCAAATAGATTTGGTTGCTTTCTCTGTCAGTTGCAGCATTTTGGCATTATTGTGTTGAAGATAGAGTACTTGGATTAGTTTTATTAAAGAACAAGAAAGTTTAGATATTACTTCAATGCACTATTTTAACTAAATAAAATTGCTGTTTTTTTCATTTTTCTGCAGTTCTCCAGTGTGGTTTGCCAGTACTCTCTGACCTGTCTGCTTACCAAGTGTCTTTTTCAACCCTGCCATCCTTACAGGTTAGTGCCAGTTAGAGGAGCAGAGAGTTTTTCACTTACACAAGGTCATCAGAAAAGTTAAGAAAGAGAGGAGGCCATCCAGCCCATCTGCCATGAGGTAGTCAGACGTTCAAATTGAGTACAAATTGAGAAAGAATTGCTTCCTGTTTTAAATCCTCAATTTTAAATGCATATAATTCAAAGTACAGGATTTTTCACTTCCACTTGACTTTAACATTTTTTCTTTCACATTCAGTAAGACTGACGTTCGGAATGAGGCGATAAACCAAGGTCCTGACTCTCAGTAGTCATTAAAAATTCCTGGGCATTTCTCACAAGAGTAGGGAGTTATCCTGGTGTCCGGGCCAAATTTCCCCAATGATTGGATGCACTTGCCCAGCAATGGACTGACGCCCCGTCCAGGGTGTACCCTGCCTTGTGCTCGTTGCTTGCTGGGTAGTCTCCGGCTTCCCGCAACACTGTATGGTATAAATCAGTTTAGTAAATGACATGACATGACATTCAGTTTGAAACAAATGGAGATAGTCCTCAATAATTATATATTAACACTGTGTTACCCTGGTAGTCTTCAAGTACTCAGAGTATAAGAAGGTAGTTGAAATGCTGGCTTTTATCAACTAATTAGAAGTAGTATATGACTATTCAACAGTTTTTTGCAATAAGGAATTTTAGTTCACAGCTTGGGACAATATGTTCTTACAGGGCAATATTTGTAGCAGTCAGGACAAAATAGTTTACTAATTTGTGTTCCAGAGGACTGCTCACACTATCACCTACAGGCAGTTTGTTGGAGATACCTAAGAATTCTTAATAAAGAATCAGTTTTGGTTATTGATTGAGTGATGAAATATATATATATTTGAGTTTTGGGGATTATGTGCCCGCTACAAAGTGTTCATTGTTTGCATTCATTGACCTGTTTAATACATAAATTACCCCTAATACACTACACAGACATTCTAACCTTTCTTTAGGTTTAGTTTTCAAAGATACTGTAAATACCACTCTTGCATGTGTGCAAGACCCATTTAATTTAGTGCTGGGGATTTATAGTAAAAAAAACTAGTCACCAGTGTAAAAGACAGAAGCAGCAGGAAACAATTTAAATATCACCTTCTAAGCCTCCAAACTGATTTGATCCCTTGCTTTTTGGTTAATTATTTTCTACAGTAACCATGTTTCCAAAATTAACTTACTGGCATTAAGAAGATAAATACTCATGTACCATGTGAAAGTCCGCATTGTCTTCTGCTTATGAAGAATGTGTGCTGTTTCTGTGCTTCAGTGGCTCTGTCAAGGAAACAATGTACTGTATAATATCAGGAGAAAATTCTACACATCTAGAAGACACAAGGACACAGGCACCCAAGAACAAGCTGGTCTAGATCAGATTAGAGAGAGTTACAGACTTACTCATACTAATGTGATTCTCATCATCACACTTCCAAGTTTATCCTGACATATTACCTGAATTGAGCAAGAACCTGTTAATTTCAAGATGGGCTTCCCTGTCATTTCCTTTAACTTTCATTCTGGACTGGTCACTGGAGCAGGAAAAGAATCTCCTGGCAACCTTTTATCTTCACAAGTAAAGCTGACAATTGTTTTATATCTTTGAAGTGCAATATGGTTTATCAGCTAACAGTGATAAACTACTGCCAACATAGACAAGACATATATATATATATTAAATCATGCACACTTTAACTCACTTCAGGATTCTTCTGAATAAAAATTTCCCTAAAATCCTGGAAAATACTTTCAGAAATGTGATCCAGCACTGTGTTACGTGAGACAATATTTTTAAAGTGTTCTACTAAGATTGCACATAATTGACATGAATGATTGCACATTGCAAAAAAAACAACTTTGAAACAGACATTATTAAGCACCCAATTTATGCCAGATCTTTATTGCTTTTGATTTCCAAGAAGATTCATCAGTGAGTTAAAGTACAGACAGAATAGCTGTGTAGATGGCAGAGTGGATATAGTGGACAATTATGTAACTGAGGGCTCAGGTGGCACAAAAGAATAGGACACAGTTGGTCTTGTGGGAATTGAGTCTGGATCTCCTCACTCAGGCTGCATATCTCCAACAAAAGACGGATAGTCATCTTACCTGCCCATATCTGTTAATCGGCACTGGTAACTTGACTGTGACAGTATTCAGCTCATGAAAGGAATGTAAAATTGAAAGTGGCCATACTAACATCCACGTGTTGCCATCAAGTTCTAGCTGTCTGAAGTGTCCTCGGATGTAAACACAGCAATGACCACTGTGGCTTTCCAAACACCTGAGAACCTGTTCAGAGCCACAGTCCTCCTCCCGTTGATGATCACCTGGCTGGGGCACTTCAGAGTTCACAGTGTGAAAAAAGCAGATGGGTCCCACAGTGCACATGTTCTTAATAGCAGTGGTAGCGTGAATTGAAATTAGTGGAAGTGTAAAATGAAAAAAATATCACTTTTGGCCATGGACACCATCTGTAATCAAAAGAGGTTTAACTGCAGTAGACTTCATGATAAAAGCATCTGTCTCTTTCAGTTCCCTTTAGAGTTCTCAACTCACTTAATACTTCACAAAAATTTCACAGCTCACTTATCACACAGTGACATGACAAACACCTCAAAGATAAAAGAGCTCTCAAAACAAATTGGCAGCACAGTGGTACAAAGGCCCCGATCATGAGAAGGCAACTTCACTTTTTGAGTACAGTCACATCCATCATTAAGAAGTGGAATGTGTGTCATAGCTCCCAGACTTCACCTGCTGTAGATCAGGCCACATTCACAAATGAGCAAAGGGACCGGCAGAAAACGTGTCAGGAAAATCAGCAGAAGGCTTTGAAGCCTTTGTACATTTCTATTGCTAAGTTGGTAAATTATTCACATAGTCCTAATAACTCAGTGCAAGGGCATTTGTCCATTCCATACCTCACATAAAACAATAGATTGATACAGTAGATTGCATTCAGAAAAAATCACAGCCCTTTTTGACAGTTTAATCTCTTAGTAGTTTTCAATTGGGGGATAAGAGAAGGGTGTCCTTCAGGAAGACAATGAGTTGTGAAATACTGTGTATGTTGACATAAGGAAGAATACATTTCATACTGTACGTGTAAAAGAGCAGAGATAGCGAATGGAAGTCTGGGTTAAGGTGTTCTTTAGGATTAAAATGCTTAACAGGCAGAAATAAAATACTAATCTACACTTTATAACTACAAAGAAGCTAGATCCCTGGAAGAATAAATTAGAAAAATTAATTGCCCTCAGTAGCAAAAAACATGTTTGTACTTCAATCTCCTTAAAAATTAAGGGCAATAAATTCTGCTAAAAGATACTGAATGATGTATTCCCATTAACACATTAAGGTCTGCCTGTTCCTTCTGTGAAAAATGTCAAGTGCCAGAAATGTCAACATTTGTATGTGGAGCAAATCTTCAGGTACTGTAGGTGGCTTGTCTTATCTGAGGTAGGAGTAAAGTGGTCAGAAGTACAGATAAATGCAGCAGAAGTCTGGTATAGATAAGATAGGTATATGATACGACATGACTCCTTTGATCTATCGGAGAGAATAAAATCGGATGAGTTTCCCGGACACATGGTCAAACTGTAAGAGAAGCCAATAACCTCACAGTTGCATCTCTATCCAGTATTGTCCTTGCCCGGCATCTCAATTTGGAAGTACACCTCCTATTTGACAGTATCTAGATTTAACTGAAGGATCCTTTTTAATATCTTTGGAATCGAACTGTTACTGTGTTTAATTTGAGCAAATGACTATTTCCATGTCTTGTCAAGATCTTCTGTAAATTAAAAAACTAAAGTGGTATTAAATTGTCCCTTGGGAAAGGGAAAAACAATACATTTTCATTCATTATTTCTCCATGTTATGTGCAGAACATTTACAAAGTTGAGGAATTAAGAAAGTAGAATTTAAAGTGACTCAGAAAACAGAACTTTGGAACCTGATCTTATACAATCTTATCAGTCGGTCAGTATTTTAAGCAAACATAATTTGATTATATAGCTTTCTAAGCTGGAATCATAACTGTTTAAAAAATCATAAACATGCTAATAACATCTTGTTTTCACTTCAGTGTGAAAGATAAGATAGCCTTTTTTATAGCACACCTTGTATTAGAAAAGGAAACTTTTCACAGCCAATTTCAGGGCACCAACATTTCTTTTATCTCCCTATTTCTAATTAAATATATTTTTGCTTAATTGCATTTCTAATGAAACAATGATTCATGAGTTATGTGTTTATATGTTATGTTTAAATTAGGTGTTGACAGAGATGGATTTCTATTATCAGGTAAGGAGAAATATATCACTGAAACCAGAAGAAACATTGTGAGGCTCGGTCAGTAATTTACTGAAAGAATCTGAAATTGATACAGTACATTTTTAGAGTGCTTTGAGGAGTGTTAGGAACCAATCATTCACAGCAATGTACAGTCTCATACATGATTTTCTGAATACTGTTGAGCAATACTATATATGTGGAACCTTTTTTGCGTGTTTTATTTCCTTACGGGATGTACAACTGTTTAGATGTATACAAGAGACATTACATATTGCTCTTTTATATTAATTAATTTGCAATAAGAAGAGTATAACAATATTCTTTAATGAAATTTGAACTTTGCATGCGTATTGCAATGTATAAATAGGGGACAAAGTCGATAGAAAAATATTCACAGTACTAGTGGGTTTTGTGAGTGCAATTTATTAATTTTTCATTTATAAAATAAATGTTCCATTTTGTAATGTTCTATTAAAAACAGGAACAGGACATACCAAAGAAAACCATGTACTGTACCAGTTTCTAATGAGGCACGTGGGCCGAATACCTGAACATTGTCGCATATCGAGTTATAAAGAATTCAAAGCAGGTCTTCCAAATGAGCCCGAAGACCTACGAGTCAGAGATGGGCGAGGCAGAAGAGCAGTCAGTAGTTCCAGGTGAGGCGGTCAAATCCAGGTAGTGAAAACAGAGAGTCAAACAAATCAGAGCGGGGCAAGACGAAAGGGAAGTCGAAAGGGATCGAGGCAAGAAGAGTCTTCATTGTAGTTGTCAAAGACAAAGGTGAGCTCAGGAGGCAGATGCATTTCTAATACCGAGCGAGGACTAGGAGGGTTTAAATAGTGAAGGAAGAGGAGATTGAATAATGAGGATCAATTGATGCGGGTTGTGCTCGTAACAGACATCCAAAACTACATTTTCCAACCTCCCACACAAGTTAAAAAATTCTGTGAATTTGCAAATTGAAATATTAAAATGACTACATACAATTACTACACAAAGACATATGATCTTTAGACTAAGAAAAACACATTTTAAATGAAGCTGTGCACTGTCCAAAACTGTGGTATGCTTATTGTTAAAATGAAATCTGATGTTCTTTCTAGATGACTGCATCTGTAATGCAAAATGTTCCAGCACGCACTCTTTCTGGCAGAAATGGCCTCTATATGGCTGGAAGTGGAAACCCACCAGTGTGCTTATGTTGAAGCTCCTCTATACTTTGAAACATCTTAGTGACCATGTTTAAGCGAGTGTTGAGTGGGTTTGAATGCTGTGTCCTTTCATTGTTGCCAACACAGCTGTTCACCCAATTAAAAGGACATTGTTACATGCACTTTGGGAATGTTGCACTGTGGCTAACTGAAATGCACAGCTGCAGCTGCTGACAGGTAGAGATCCTGATTTTCAGAGGCTGGCGAGGATGCCAGAGTGGAGGATGAAAGGTCACCGGAGACAGCTGAGAGAGAGGAGAAATGGAGAATGGAATCTAGTTCTTTTGAAAGCATTAGTTATCTGCATAGCAATGGAGCTAAAAAGGTATTGGATGGGCTTTGGTATTTCTGGGAGATGTCAGGGTCCAGGTCAGGAGTTTCAGGTGTTTAGCTTTCTAGTTCCTGGCAGATGAAAACAGGAAACACCCAGACAATAGAATCAAGAGTCCTCTATAATTCTAGGGGGTATGGTTGAATTAACTTTCTTCCTTTTTACTCGTTATACTGTAGCTATGGCATAACTGCAACAGGCCTAAGTAAGATATATTCTAAAAGACATAAGAAACTCAACATTTTATATTTAGGCTCAAGTTATAAAATTACTATAATTACATTTATTGAAGATAATTTTATGTAAGTTCTGTCTAGAAAAGTACCCAGACAGAAGGCAAATGCAAATTGCTTATTCCCTTAGGAAGTACACAGATTACAAATGTTTGGTGTGATCCTATTGCTTGTTTTTGAATATTGGGGAAGATTATCACTTGATAATTCAAGATTGTGTTGTGTGAGATCCAGACTTTGGAGATGATTTGACATTTTTCAAGAGTGCAAGTACATCTGTTGCAGACTAGAGACATTGGTAGCATATCAAACTTTGCTTCCCTGGTTCAGCAGAGCTCTTCTCTACTTCCTCTTGTTTCTTGGATTCGTCTCTTACTGAGTTGTTTACTTTCCATTTTTGGTTCTTTTCCGTGATATTCATTAGCTGCAGACAAACAATTTTTGCTTGGCTAGTTTAAATTTAACATTAAAATACACTGCTTCCAGAATGGACTGGATGAAATGTTGGAAAGTTCCCATGCATTTGTTAGAACATTAAACCTTTTATATGTGATTGTAACAGGTATGATATTCAGATTTCTGAACTACTTGTTGTTTTTTTCCTTTTACTTGTTATCAAACACTGCTTAATTCTTTCTATTCTTTCTTAAAGATAGATAGAAAAGACTTTATTGATCCTGAGGGGAAATTGAGGTTAATTAAAGCCTCAATTAATTTGAGGGAAATTAAGGCCATATGTTATACAATATTATAGTAAGCATACACTTTTTTGTGGGAATGTCACCACATTGAGCACCTCATTCAAACTTTTACCAATAGAAGCAGTCACAATACTATTTTCTTGGTGTGAATTTCAAATGTTCTAATTGGTGTTTTTCCTCATTTCACCACTAGAGGTATTGATTGCTATTTCAAGACCCTTAATCCATGTGGCTTGGATTATTCCCTCAAATCAAAATCTTTTTGATCATTGCTTTTTGCAAAGTGAACTGTTTCATTTAGTATATTGTAAATACGTCTTTAAGACCAATTAAGTGATATTTACGAGAGCTCACTACAGTTTTTTGTTTCTTGGAATTCAGTAGAGTTGGTTACAATGTTTCTGGATCTTCCCACACTATTGCTTTATTATCAACAAAATGAAAAAAAATGTACTTCTGGGACTTGTGGGTAATTATTAGGAACATTTCCCCAGTTTTTAAAGGATCTAATCTTTTTGAAGGAGTTCTTGCACACCTTCCCATCTTTCTGAACCTTCTACTCTGTTACTGGGACAGGAGATAATCTCTTCTTGACTGGAGAGGTGCCATGCTTAATTAGCATTCCTACATGGCAGGAGATTGTATAATGTTGTCTCTTATATTTTCTTGATAAGTAGGTTTATAGTACTTATTGCCTTGTGAAGTCACAAGAAGAACAGACTTTATTCCGAGATGTCACTTAAGCGGGAAAAGTATACAGGCCTGTCTGTTGGCAGCCCTGAACGCATTACCCTATTAGCAGAGTATGTCTTACAGAGTAGTGGGAAAATAAATAAGGAAAATAGAGAAAATAGCTTGGCTGTAGATAACAAGAAGAACACAAAAATATGAAGGAGGCAGCAGGAACAGAAGGACAAGACACATCTGTAGGCTCAGTAAATGGAGTCTTGAGCAGCTCAGGGGTCCTTGCAGCTGACTGGAGTGCTGCACCATGAATGACATCATCAGGCATTGTGGAAGTATGCTGGGGCACCATGCATTGAAGATCTTGAAGTTTGCCTATACTGCTGCTTCCCCACGTTGTCTAGAAAACATAAATAATGTGTCAAAAGAAACACCCAATTCTTTTTTGGTCACTAGACTCTTGTATGTCAGTGCTCCCTTTTTTGTGTTACTATGCATACAGGATGTTAAATCCTACATGTATCGATATTAAACTTGCCCCTGCCCCGCGTTTACAGTTTCAAATTTGATCAAACTAATCTTTTTATTTGCTGATTATGGAGTATTTGTTAATCTTACTGATTGGATATCATATGCAAACAAGCCTAGCTTAACTAGATTAACTAGTGAATCTTGATCATTGACAGAAATTAAGAAATGCAAGGATTCTTGCACAGATCTCTGTATTGCTCCAGTTGACCAGAGTCAAAGGAGTTTCAAGTAATTGTGCTGACTGAGAGTTTGTGTTCCTGTTGAACTGTGGAAGATTGCCAAATCACATGAAGATTAGGAACATTTCCATGGAAGTGTTGAGTAGGAATACTTTTGTAACAGTATGGGTGTGTGACAGATGAATCACCTTGAACAAAAAGGTTACCGCAGTCTGCTCCCTGCTGTATCCATGTTAATCCACACCCACATAACTGATAGTTATTTGGCCTTTTGAGTATCAGATGAATATGAAGCTACACAAATTAAAAAGTAAACTGTATTAGGTTACCAGAAATATTACAAATGATCAGAGGTCATTTATAGCACATCTAAACCATATGTTGAGAATTGATTCAGGGGTATTATTTAGGTTGTTAGTTTTAAATAACAGCTTCAACAATGTGGTTGGGTAGCTTATTCCATACTTTCACAATCCTTTTGGATAAAGATGTGCCTCCTGTTCACAGCTTTTACAGTTTTAAGAGCACTTCAACATAGTTTGCACTTGTGGCCTCTAGTTGGGTCCAACTGTTGACTTTTTCAATGCATTTGATTGTTTGAATACTTGTATCAGATCCCCTCCATATTCTTCTCTGTCCAAGGCTTAAAAGTTCAGTTTCTTCAGCCTGTCAGTGTAGGACATTGCTTTAAGCTTCGGAATGGAGTTTTTGAAGCCATGTCTTCACATCTCACAAAACATCCTATTTTCTCTCAGTCTTCGGCTGCTGTCATTCCTCATGTATTCAGTTGCTCTTGAAGTAAGACACAAGATGTAAAAAGGGTTAACTTAAGTCAGTTCTGCCTGAAAATTAGACTTCTAAGCAACAGGGGTTTATGGCAGGAAAGGGGGTTAACTGATAAGGATTCCAGATGCGAACTAGGAACCCCCTGTGGGCGTAATCTTAAACTGACCATTTGGCCAGGGTCTCTTAACTGGCCAAATACCATGACCCCCCCTCTTTACCATAACACAGAATGACATCCGAAGCAGTAGTACTGTTTATTTCAAATATAAGGAATATAATGAATGACCTATTGATATATTGTACAGTATGTGAAATAAAATGTCCGATTGCCATATATTTGACTCGCAAGTTCTCAATTTAAATTATATGTCTCAGAATTTATAGAGATGTAGTCATTCAAAGTGTGCGGTACAAACCAGGAGTGAAGTGGCATAAATATCAATGTCACGAGTAGAGACTGACCAGGTCTTAAATATCCCAGAGAACCTGCTGCAGTGTGTCTTCTCACTACAGCCAGGTGCTCTGCAGTTTCCTGTCTCTTCAGCGATCCAATCAAAGTGGAGGTGTGGCCGCTGATTGCTTTAGATGTACAGTAACACGCTCTGCTGGTGCAGCTGGCCAGACAAAAAAGAATAATTCAACAGGTAAATGTCACCAGTCAAGTCAAAACAACTTGCTCTGCAATCTTCTCACTCAATGGAAAGTCATGTCACTGCCTCTGATCGCTGATCTAAGAAATCTGTTGGCTATTTGGTTGCTTAATCAAAACTATCCACCTTGTTTCCCAAACAAAAGAACTGCTTCTGAAGTGCTAGTTGCTGCAGTGGTTAGGGCTCTGGAATTCTTTAAGGGAGAGTGGGAGTTCAGATCCTACAGTAGTTGAGTCACTGCAGCTACAGTATGCCCTTAAGTGAGATAATTTACTCAGTTTGCTTCAGTTCAGTTAAATCGCATGCTGTGTTAGGACAATATTTTATGGATCAACAATTAAAAGAAATTAATGTACTATTGCTGTTACTTCTTGCTGCTATTATTGTTGCTTTGATATCTGCTTATACATCTTGTAATACAATAATCAGATTATATAATTATGGTCTCTACAGCAAACATCTGAAATGAGAGTCTTTCCTTGTGTTTTTCCTTTTTCATCTGTGACTGGTCAATAACTGTGCAGATGGGGTAAGGGTTGGTCATGTCCTCATCTCCCTCTATTGAAACTCACAGCATGGTGCTGCAGGTGTAGGCCTGGACTGGGCACAGATTCAATGAGGTGAAGGACAAGGACAGTGAGGTTGAAGAGAATCTTAACATGTTAATTTCAGTAATTACAAGAAATGCAGCTCAAAATGAACAGTAAGAATTATTGAATGTTACAGCTTATAAATATGTGATTTAACACAATTAACAGATTGTGTTTCTTAATATAATATTGTTGAAATCTTTAGCAGTTTCAATAAATGTGTTTAACAAACGCTGAATTTTGTAATTTCTTCTTTTTTGTTGACCTGCATTAATAAGAATATACAATTGTACCAGTATTCCCAGTTGTGTATTTTGTGATCAATACCTACTACTGCAGCAGATAGTATTCGTAAGGGAAACCTAACTTCACTGTTACTTTTGACAATCAGTGGATAATTATCTGCTGTGGAAGATTTATCATATCTGTAGGGTAGCCAGGATTCTCATACTTCAAATTCAGCTTGTCAGAACTAAGTTACTGTACCTGTTGAAGGTGTAAAATAAGAACACAGAGTTGCAGTGTACTGTATCAATACAGCTTCCCTGACAGCTAAATCCCTCTGGAGAGTGCTGGTGTTTAACACTGACGAATCGGGTGCCCAGTGTCTGAGCTATGCAGATCTGGATCATTGTGTCCTCTAGTGGCCATCTGAGGTAACTGCACTCATTTGTACTAAACACCCTTTCCCTCACTGCCCCAATCTCTCTTACTTTGCTGGAGTGCTTTATAAAATCATGGTTTTTGTGTTATATAGTATTATTAATAGCAATTTTTATTTAGCTAATTTTATCTCTAAAGACATGAAATTGAAATTAAATATTTAGTCAAGATCTCCCCTTCTCATTTTGAAATATGGCCCTTCTTCTTCAGGAGAAAAAAAGTATTGATAACAAAGTAGAGATGGGTAATAGATTCCTACAAAGGCTGTGTTACCCAAAGACTTCTGCAAAACAGGTTCACAAACACAACCAGACACATAGAAAGAGAACATACAGACAATTACACACAAGCATACACAAAAGGCAATGCTTTCACCACTTTGTAAACAAAACCGGCAGCCCATACTGTACGTCTGTTAAGGAAAAGCTCTCATCCTCTGTCAACTCATTAATTTTTTGTCTCATTTTTGAAAAGCTGAAATTGTCCCTTATGAGTGTTTCCACCATCTTTGACTCCGCATCCTCCACGTGAGAGGACCACTGTGGGTAATGGTTCAGAGAAGACATACACCCGCAGTGTTAGACACACAAACACACAGATCAGGAAAGAAACCGAAAACATTTCACCAGTGCATGGATTGTGAACAGCTGACTCCACGACTCTCCCGAACCTTCTGGACTGAAATCTGAATTTCCAGGGTTACACTGCACACCTGACTATCAACACAGATCTATTGCTGTTTCTCATCTTTCAGAAAGGGAACTGAATTCACAGGCTCACAGCATCTTGGAGCCCAGTCTCAGACTGACCAGGTGGATCCTGACACTCCACACAGGTACATGATGGTGTCCAGCAGGTTCTGAGCCCCCAGCTCACTTAAAGTCCCCATGAGAGCCACCATGGTGCGCAGACCCCTCCCCAGAGCCCAGCACAGTCATGGGGTAAACACAGTCCTGACTGAGGAAGAGAGAAGAAGACAGAATCGAACACAGAGGAAGTTATGGACACCAGGTCTAGTGATTCAGTGACTTCTAAAATAACATGAATACTTACTCATTGTTATAGTATCATCCTTTCAGCCCCCTCTCATTCTGTTTCAGAGAGAATTGAGCTCATATGTACGGCACTTGCAAGGTTTGAGGTTTTCAGATGTGTAATTTATTCTGAGGCTCTACTGTTCTGATGCAGCGTTGCCTCTCAATCTTTTAACAGGCAGTGTGCAGCAGTAAGGTCTCTTATCGTGCAAACAGAGGGCTGTGGAATTGTTGTCCTATTGCAGCGCTGGCCTGCTGCTGTGAGCCAGACACTTCACCTGAACTGCTCAAGTCTTCCCAGCTGTACAAATGAGAGCAGCATTGCTGAGGATGACCCTATGGCAGACTGGTCTCCAGTCCAGGAGGAGAACCTACAGATCTTCTGTCAGTCTGGACACCAGGATGTGTGTGGGGTTTAAGAGTAAGCTTTTGGACTGATAATGGACAGGCTTTTTTAATATATAAACTTAATGTGTTTACAGTATATACAGATATATTTCAGAACTATTCTTCACTTTTTTGAGTGAACGATGTGAAACATACTGCTGTGTACCAGGCCAGTCTGATTCATATAACAAAAGCGCAGTTAATAATGTTCAAAATACAAAACTAAAAATATATTTTGTTAATATAGTAAAAAATTGTGTGCAAATAACTGAAGGTATCTAAATTTGTATAGAACAAGAAATGAAGTGTGTATAAATGTTAGTAATTAATCAAGTTTTAGTTTGTATCTTTAATCTAATCTAATCTCTTTATTCCAAAGTTAAATGCTTGGTGCTTGTTCAATAAAACCCTGAAACTTGGGTTCCTGAGTTTTTTTAAGGAGTTTTTGAATGGAGTTTGACTGGAGGTCAAGTTGTGGTAGAAAACACACAAGGCCAGTACACTCCCAATGTTCTCACAGACTAATGGAGCTGTACCCCGTTTCTGATATCCACACGTCAAAGCCAAATAGAGTCCATGGCTTGTGCTATTTTCTATACTGATGGATGTAAGTTGCTGCTCTTCCTCTACAAAATTCACACTCCATCTCGACAGTTTAACTAGCACAGCAAATCCTGAGGCAAAAATGCCAAGCCTTGATTCAGCAGTAAAGAGTACTTTATATCACTGTTGGAGAGTCCACCTGAGGAATGGCTCCAATTTCCAGATGAAACAAGGGTGCTGTGTTCCTGATATATTAGAGGATATTGGTTCCTCTTTGTATTTGTGTAGTGGGCTAGAAATAAGATGTATTAGTTAAAAAAGACGCACCCCTCTTTTTTTTGCTTGTTAAAATTTAGTATTTTTTTCATTTTTCTTCAAGATAATACACACCATGAAAAATCCATGTTGGGAACAAGTTTATATGCTGTTTAATAGTTCATCCTGTAGATGGCATTTGGCACTGGCAGTGATAAGGAAATGCGGTGTTACGTTTGAGGTGTGGAAGTAATTAGTTAAGCCAGTGTAGAAGCCACACTGGGTAAGGATGTGTTGTTTAGATTAAATGTTGATTGGAAATTTTATTTTTGCTGTGCGGTTATGCAGGGAAGCAAGATGGCGAACTCCAGGGTAAGTAACATGTTGCAGATGTAGAGCAACAGGTGACATGGGCGGAGTTGATGATAACAGTGGAACTGTGAATGGACTTCAGTTAAATGTGTAAGATTTACACTTGATTGATATTTATACCAGGATTGATATTCAGCAGTGGAAAAACACTCCTCATCTCATCCCAATCAAACCCCCCCAAAAGAAGTCCTTTAATATAATTTAACACAACAAGACTCATGTCAAAATCAGTTTGTCATAAACCACACGCAAGCATGCAAACTTCATATTTACTTCGCCTCCTTGGAACGTTCCTGGCTTTTGACCCCTAACTCTTGTCCAAGATGACGACTTTGTCCCTAGTTTTGGCACTGAACCACAAGGGATTTCCAGCACAGCCAGGCACAGGGTCCTACCTTCTGTTGCTTCGAGCTACGTGACACAATTAACCAAAATGATGCCAAAAACATTGAGTCCTAAATCCGTCTTCCTTACTATTCTAAAATATACATTACAATAGAGTGTTTGGATTTTTTTTATTTTAAATATGTTGTGCCAAACAAAGGGCATCAGCTGAGAGTTTGTGTGCTAAAAGTCATCTTTATTTCATATGCATATGGAAGTCTTGCTTTTAGGCACAAGACTTAAAGATAATGCTTACAGTGCTCTTTTATACAATGAAACAAACGATACAAGATACACTCCCACATGACTCTCTACTTGCACTGTGGCTATGTATGGTCATTCTAGAAAGCTGACCAGGACATTTATTTTCTTTAATGCCAGCTTGCATGGCAAGCACCCCCTTCTGCTGAATAGACCATTTGTTCCAGGAAAGGTCACTGGTCATTTCCCTGAGAACTATGCAAGCTATGTGTAAAGACCCCATGTGACTATCTTATCTTTTGAGACCAGACATACTGGGACGGATTTAGTAAAATCTAAGTAAAAAGATACACAGTTAACAAGATATAATAAAAACTTTTAGTTAATTCCCTCAAATATGAAAAGTAAAATGCAACTTACTGATGGAAAAACATGATTTCTTGTTCAAATAGATTTTATTCCTGTCACTGTCGGTTCTACTATTTTGGCATTATTTTGGTAAAGATACAGTACTTGGATTAGTTTTATCACAAGAACAAGAATGTTTAGATGTTCCTTCAATGCACTTTTTTAACAAAATGAAATTGCTGTTTTTTCATTTTTCTGCAGTTCTCCATTGTGGTTTGCCAGTGCTTCTGATGCTTGTGATTCAGCCCCTGTTCCTCACTGGGAGATGGAGAACCTGCAGACACTTCTCTGACCTGTCTGCTTGCCAAGTGTCTTTTTTGACCCTGCCACCCTTACAAGTTGGTGCCAGTTAGAGGAGCAGAGAGTTTTTCACTGACACAGGGTCATCAGAAAAGTTAGAAAAGAGAGGAGGCCATCCGGCCCATCTGCAATGAGGTAGTCAGCCGTTCAAATCGAGTACAAATTGAGTAGTACAAATTGACAAAGAATTGCTTCCTGTGCTCAATTTTAAATGCATGAAATTCAAAGTACAGGATTTTTCACTTCAGCTTGACTTTAATATTTTTTTTTTTACATTCAGTAAGACTGAGGTTCGGAAAGAGATGAAAGAGATGACTCTCAGTGGTCATTAAAAATCCCTGGGCATTTCTCACAAGAGTAGGGAGTTATCTTGGTGTCCGGTCCAAATTTTCCCCCTCGGCCTTTACCGTGGCCTCCAAATTATCCCCATGTGTGATTGGCTTGCACTTGCCCTGCGGTGGACTGACGCCCTGTCCAGGGTGTACCCTGCCTTGTGCTTGTTGCTTTCCAGGTAGACTCTGGCTTCCCACGACACCATATTTAACCTACTCAAAGGGACATCCATATGCAAACGGCCTGAAGAAAAACAAGTCTACTACAGTATCATTAGGCTTCATTTCTCCCAGTGATCCAGCAGGGCATTTTGCTATTCACTTCAATGTTGCCAGTAAAAAAGCAGAATGTCCTCCTTTGTGGGATTACCTAAAAAATCACATTACTTGGACTGATTCTCCTGTTAAAGTAGCAGTTTACTGCCTTCTAGGGTTAATCACTCTTATTGCTATGAAAACAAAGGTTGTGGCCCCTCAGTAGGAAGAACAGGAGGCTGTAGTGCCACAGTTACTAACCATACTTTATCTAACGGAACTATGGTTTTGATGGATTGGTATTGGCAATGTGGTGCGAAAGTTTATGATAGCCTTCCTCCCCAGTGGAGAGGAGTGTGTGCTCTAGTCACATTACACCACTCCATTCTCATTGTCCCAGTAAACTCTTATTTGTTAAATTCAACGAAGCCCCTTCAGAGGGAGTCAAGGGTTAAACGCGCTCTCAGTTGGGTTGACAGATATGGTCCAGATATGTCTAAAATACCAGAGGACAATAGACTATTTACTGCAGCTGAAAATATTTTTTCCTCAGGGCTGAGTATTCAGGCAGTAGCTAATGCCTGCTGGTTACAAATTACTCGCTATGAAATGTACTCTTTTATCAATATCACGTTAGAAGGCTTAGATGCTATCAACCAAGAATTAAGGGGAGTTAGATTAATGGCACTCCAGAACAGGTTCATGCTGGACCTTCAAAATGCAGCATCTGGAGGAGTCTGTGCTTTAGTAGGAGACTCCTGTTGTACATATATTCCAGCTAATGACGATGATTACGGAAATCTCATGCTTGCTATTCAGCATTTGAAAGAACTAAAAGACAAGGTGAATAAAGAGAGAGGCATAAAAGATACACCGGCTTTTCTCTCCTGGTTAGTATCACTGTTTGGGCCAGGGGGAATGTTTCTCTTTAAGTTACTAACACCGATTATAGGGGCTGTGATACTTGTCTTCCTGTTTTTATGTTGCTGTATGACATGTATTATTCCAATGCTTCGAAATATGGTAATGAATATGTTTATGCATCAGTATATTCTGATAAGAACACAAGAATCCGATGTATGGGAGCCTCCTGGGAATCCATATGAAGAATCTAACTTTTAAACATTTTAAGAATAAAAAGGAGGGAATTGAAATGGAAATCTAATAAGTAAATTTATTCTTAAAATGTAGAGAACTTTAGGAAAATATATAACTGATAAGCTAACTGCTGTGCCACGTGCAGATTTTTAGAAGACAGTGCGTCAACAAAGTACGCACTGTCTAGGTTACTTTTAGAAGACAGTGTATCAAAACAGTATGTACTTTCCAGCTCATTAGATTAGCTGAAGGTAACTGATAAGCTTTGAAAAAATATATTGGTGCTTCTTTTTTTCTTTTTTATGATGAAATCTGTTTTTGTCCTAAGGAAAGGGGAAGTATTAGAAACGACAAAATGCTGAACTTTCCCTTACACTGCAACATCTTATACAAATCTTGTACTGCTTGTAACGAGTTGAGTCTCTGATGCACTTTGCAGAGTGGCAACAGGGCTCCCAATATTGCAATATTGAAATAAAGAACTTACTCAGGTGAGAGCTCTCTCTCGTGGCTTCCTTGATAGTTATATTTCCATGACAGAGGCCAGGAGGCAGAATTCCATGGCATAATCTTGAAAGGACCGGGAGATGGCAATATGGTGGGAGTGGAGCTGACCAAAAATGGACTGCATGGCAGCAGAAAACCGGTTGGCATCAGCAGTCACAGGGAGATTCTGAGTGAGGAGGGAGGTAGCCGAGTCCAGGGCTCGACCGGAGAGGTGGGAGACCATGAAGGCAATCAGAGGGAAAACAATCCAGGCGAAGGTGGAAGGCCATCCAGCACTGGGTTAAAAAACTCTGAAGCTTTGCTGGGTCACCCTCAAATTTCTCCGGGGTGGGAGGGGGCAAGGGGCAAGCAGCAGCAGCCAAGGGAGGAGCTGGCACGGGAGCCACCGGAGGAGGTGGTGGATGGGTGGTGTGGTCCACTAGGCGTTGAACTGCAGTGGTCAGTTGTGGAAGAGCCTGGGACTGCTGTTGAAAAAAGGCAGCAGAATCCACAATAGTGACCGGGGAAATGAGGAAAAAGGAGAACTAAAATAGGGACGGGAGAGAATGGTGATTGGCGTGTTACTTGCGGCGTGAGCGTTTGTTACAGGGTGTGCAGGTGGGTATGCAAGAAGGAACAGAGACGCAAGTGGAATGCGTAACAGAAACACTCATAGACTGTAATACAGCAGTTAAGACAAGTGGTTAATATTCCAAAGAATGGGGTTCAAATCCCAGTAAAAGTGATACCTTTCGCTATGTTTTTTACATAGCCAGATGTATTAAAATTGTTTATTATTATGGCTTGTTGTGAATGCAATTTGCCTCTTTCAGGTTTACATATGCATTAAGAAAATCTACATTTTGTAAATTGTAGCAACGAGTAATAAGCAAAAAAATTAACTTTAAATTTTGATTAAGAAAAATATTTCACACATACTGTACTGTAGTTATAAAACCATATGGTATCATATTGTATATACAGTAAGGAACAAGTAATAGGTTATTCCATGCTGAAAAGAAAAGAGAGAAAACACAAAGTTTCGGCTGTGAAGCCTTCTTCAGGTGTGAGAAAGACAGGGCAGACAGCAAAGATTAAATAGCACAGAAGAATAAAAGCTGGGAGAGGGGAGTAGGCAGGAGGGGCAGAGAGGCAGAGAGGCCACTCAGGAAGTGCAAAGTGGAGAGGGGTGAAAAAAGGTGTGAAGTCAAAACCCGCATGAGAGTAGAGAAGATTACATGAAAATTGGTCAGTCATTGAGAGAAGGGTGATGGTGTGAACCTAGTTTCAGGATGAGTTTTGTTTCTGTTGTTATTCTGATACGGGAGTTGAGAAACCCTTCTTTGAAAACAGAGACAGAGAGATTAGTGTGACCATGGCCATCTGAGGTGGAATGAGAAACTATGGGCTTGGAGAAATCTTTAATCTTCACAGCCCTATCACATTCTCTGAACCGGTCTCCTAGTCTCCTTCCGGTTTCCCCAACGTAGATAGCTGGGCATTTTTTGCAGGAGATACAGTAAATGAGGTTGCTGGAGGTAAAGGATGTCATTTGGGTGATCCGGAATTGACCTGAGGGGCCCTGAATGAGTGTGTTGTTAGATATGTATTTGCAGGTGATGCAGCAAGTTCTGTTGCAAGGGAAGGTGCCTGGTGGGGATGATTGCTGAGTGCGGTCAAGGGAATCAGAAGTTTACGTAGATTGGATGGTCGGCGGAATGAGATGATTGGGCGGTTAGAAAACATGGTACCGATGGAGGGACCGCCCTGTAAAATGAAGTAGTTGTTAATAATGGTCCTAGAGATAGAAAGTATGTTAGAGTGGTAGGGTAGCACCAAAGGAATGCATTTGTAAGTCTGGGAGTTCCTTGTCAAGTTGATGATCCGAGGGCTGTTTTGGCCCGGGTGATGGCCCTATCGATAATATAGGTGGGTATCCTCTGTTAATGAAAAAATAATAAATTTTGAGTGCTTGGTTCTGGAAATCCATGTCGTCACTGCAGAGTCGAGGGAGAGAGTTTTTGGTGTGAGTGGGATGTAAAGGAGAAAGCCGTGTGAATCTGTGGGTTTGTAATAGACCGAGGATGAGAGTCGTGGATGGTTAACAGATAAATTTATGTCTAGAAATGAATGATTGGTAGAAGATATATGTAACCGGGTGGTTACGGAGTGGATATTTGAAATCTGACACTGAAATTTGTAGCTGTCGCTTTAAGACACACACGTATGAGTGACGTCAGTGCGCCGGTAATTGTGGAAGTGGACATCATAAAGATGAGCTTGGTGTGTGGCTCCATGTCATGTGAACGCAGAGGTAAATGTTCAGAATTTAGTTGATGGAGTAGCTATAAAAAATGAAGTTTGGAAATCCATGAAAGAGATGTATATGGTTGATATATGAGGGGAGGGTGACATATTAGTTAGACAAAATTGATAGATGTTTAGGGATGAAGTGATCCCGCCTCCCATGAGGTTCCAGTGCTGTGTGGATGGGTTTTGTGGGAATAATGTCCGTAACGGTTAATGGTTATACATTTTTGTTAGTTTCCATTTCTTTAACCATTGTTTGTGGAGGAAATGATTTGTTTTGTTCTTTGAGAATGACCTTATTCTGTTTAACTTGTTCAGAGCGTGTTAAAAGAAGACTGTGATATTCTGTGCGTCTTGGATTAGACGAGATTAAAGTGAGTAGTTTTGTTCTTATATTTCTGTGATGTAATGGGATCAATGAAGAATTTGGCATTCAGACTAATGTGGAGTATTTCTTTCCTTAGGGAAATTGCCACTACCGTATTTTTTTCTTTGTCTTTGTTATTTTAGTAGCACTTTGTGCATCCTGGTGTGTGTATATCTCCATGTATATCTATGTGAATCTTTCGGGTTAAAGGTTTTACTGCATCCAATCTAAGTTCTGTAACATAAAATAATACAACCACTCATTTTTATGATTTCATGCAGATCCAGAATAAAAAGAATCCCCATTTAAGTTTATTGTAGTACGGTGTGTTCTTTCCCGGGCTACAATTCTTGGTACCAGGAGTGGGGTATTCTGAGCATTTGGATGCAGTATAAGGTCAAGAAAAAAAAATACAGTAGTGGTGAAGAGCTGCACTGCGGGTGTCTGGTCTGCGCAGTGAGGTGTGAGAAGGACACCAAGGTGAGCATCCTGAACGTCCGGAGCAGGGACCCAGGAGAGGATCACTGGCAGAACCAGCATCCCGGACTGTTCTAGCGCACGTTGGCAGAGACTTTAGTGCTAGTTATCACTTTCTGTAGCCAGTCACTGAGTTTGAGTTCTACAGGCAAATAGTGCACTATACAATGTCACGAGAAGCAGATGACTGTTGTCTCTCAGAGGAGGAAACTCTGAATGAGACAGATGAGAAAACTCTGCTTAGGGAGTTGAATAGGAAGCATGAAGAAGTGATGGCCAATATTGCTTCTTGGTGTAATGCATCCTCACGATCTTATATCTATGTCCCTAGGGAACGTCATATTTCTCCATTTAGTGGTGATTATGAAAAAGATGGCAGGTCAGTTGATGACTTCATTGACGAAGTAGAGCGGGTATTGCGTGTTCGTAACCAGTCCCCTGTTGATAAGTTTGATTTTGTTATGTCTCTTCTGAGAGGTTCAGCCTTAGAAGAGGTTCGCCTGCATGGTGTAGATGAAACGGATCAAATCAGTGATATATTTGACTATCTCAGAGATGTATTCAGAGATAAACGCAGTACTTCTCAGTTGCTGAATGATTTCTATGGCCGAAAGCAAAAGGAGGGTGAGAGCATTCTTGATTTTTCACATGCTCTGTCTCAAGCTTGGAGTTTGATCTTGAAACAAACTCCTGGGGTTGTGGCCAAAGAGAGAGAGATGCTTAGAGATCAATTCATAGAGGGAGTCAAAGATCCTATACTTAGGAGGGAGCTCCGGAAATATGTGAGGGACAAACCAGTAGCTACCCTGATAGAAGTGCGTGAGGAAGCATATATGTGGAGTATGGAGGAGAGCTCGGTGAATGTAAAGGCCTCTAAAACTACAAGCAAGGGGCTTGATAAGTTTGCAGAGGGGGCACAATGTACTTTGGATAACGCTGATGAAACAAAGTCAGTCACGCTGGAGGATGTCCTGAAAATGGTAGCAGAGCAAGGGAACGCCATTAGAGAGCTATCCCAAGCGGTAAAAGATCTTGTCATTCAAAGAATGAGGTCTAGCGGGGTTAGAGGTAAACAAAGCATTCAGATGAAGTTCACAGATGATGGAAAACCTATATGTTTTAAGTGTCAGATGGAAGGACATGTAGCACGAAATTGTCCAGTGAGGCTGACTGAAAAGGGGGAGGGGTCAGCAGCTCCTAGTCAGCAGGGAAACTAGAGCCCTTGGTTGTGGTGAGTCGGACAATCGAGGGGCAAGCAGTAGACTCCAACAGAGTGAAGCGATCTCGAGATCAAGTAATGAAACGTGCTATTGGGGTTTGTCCAGTGGTTGACATAAAGATAGCAGGACTTTCTACGCCCTGTTTGTTGGATACCGGAAGTCAAGTAAGCACTGTAACAGAGGAGTTTTTCAGGAAGCATTTGTGTGGGGAGGATGAGGACATGTTGAAAACTGCTGGCTGGCTTAGGTTAACTGCAGCCAATGGATTAGAAATTCCATATTTGGGATATTTGGAGTTAGACATAGAAGTATTAGGCCTGACAATCCCTGACTGGGTTCTTAGTGGTGAAGGATCCCCAGAATAATCAGAAGTCTATTCCAGGAATAATTGGTATGAATATAATAAGTTGGTGTAAACAGTTGGTCCATTCTGAATTTGATACAGTGTTGGGGGGGAAATTGGACTCTGATTGGGGACAGGTATTTCAGAAAATTCAGGCAGGTAATGTGGAGAAGAAGGCTGTTGCTAGGGTAGCCGGTAAAGGTACAATACATGTGCCTGCATGGTCGGTGGCCACCCTCATGGTAACAGGTAGTCCAAAACCATCAGAGAAGAACATGCAGATGTTACTTGAGCCATTAAACATACCACTGCCAGGAGGCCTCCTTGTTGTTCCCACTTTGATAGAGGGTCATAAACATATCTCGCCGGTACAGGTAGTTAACCTCTCTGCAGAGGATATGTGGCTTCCTCCTGGAACTCGGCTGGGTGTCTTGTCAATAGTGGAGAGCGCCAGTAGTGCATTAGGTTGTGAAGTGAAGTTCCAACGGGTGTCTGCTGATGTAGAACAAGTGACGGTGGATGTGAAAGATGCACAGTATTCTCCGAGTGTGTTGTCAGTGTTGGACCAGTTAGATATTGAAGGCTCTGCAGAACAGCAGGCAGAGTTACGTGCATTACTATTTAGGTATGTAGACATCTTTGCCCTGGAGGAGGAAGATTTAGGGTATACGGATAAGGTTAAGCATGAAATCCATTTAGTGGATGATGTTCCAGTAACACGGCCCTATCGTCGTATTCCTCCGACGCAATACAGGGAAGTTAGGGAGCACATCTCGAAGCTCTTGAAAAAAGGGGTCATACAGGAGAATAGTAGCTCATATGCTTCTCCTGTTGTCATAGTGAAGAAAGCAGATGGTGATATCCGCATGTGTGTAGACTACCGGAAATTAAATCAGAAGACAAGAAGAGACGCGTTCCCTTTACCTCGCATTGATGAAAGTTTTGATGCGTTGCAGGGTGCAAAATATTTCTCAACTATTGATCTGGCCAGTGGCTACCATCAGGTAGCAGTAGATGAGCGAGACAGGCATAAGACTGCCTTTACAACACCTTTTAGGCTATTTGAATACATTAGAATGCCAATGCGAGTCTCTAATGGGCCAGCAACTTTTCAGAGATTAATGCAGGCAACTATGAATGATTTGATTTTTCAGATTGTGTTGGTTTATTTAGACGACCTTCTTGTATATTCTAAGACGTTTGAGGAACATCTGGAGAGGTTGGAAATGGTCTTAAAACGCCTTAAGGAAACGGGTCTTAAAGTGAAATTGGAAAAATGTCATTTCCTGAAGCAGGAAGTTACATTTTTAGGACACCAGAATTCGGCTGAGGGGAAAAGCACTGATCCTGATAAGATTTCAGCTGTGGGGAAGTGGCCTGTGCCCTCTACCTTGAAGGAACTAAGATCTTTCCTTGGTTTCTGTGGCTATTACAGAAGGTATATAGAGAGGTTTTCCAAGATTGTAGGCCCAGTCCATAATTTGGTTGATGATTGCTTGAAGGTGGGAAGGCCACACAAAGCCAATCAGATGTTTACCTCATGGTGGAATTCAGAGTGTCAGAGTGCATTTGAAACTTTAAAAGAAAAGCTTACCAGTGCACCAGTACTTGGATTTGCTGATTTCACAAAGCCATTAATTTTAGAAACAGATGCGAGCAGTCATAGTCTAGGAGCTGTCCTCTATCAATATCAAGCCCAGAAAATGAGTGATTTCTTATGCAAGCAGATGACTTAGAAATGCAGAAAAGAATGACAAGAATTATAGCAGCATGAAACTCCAACTTCTGGCTCTCAAATGGGCAGTGGGTGAAAAATTTCGTGGCTATTTACTAGGTTCCCGGTTTATGGGGGTGACTGATAATAACCCACTATGTCATCTTCAGACTGCGAGGTTCGGGGCCATTGAGCAGAGATGGGTTGCTCAGTTAGCAGCATTCAATTTTGATGTCCAGTATCGCCCCGGTCGGGCGAACACAGCAGCAGATGCCCTGTCTAGGCAGCCGTTAGCAGGGGAGTCAGAAGCAGATCCGGAAGACCTGCGGTTTGATAATTGTGTGGCTATTTGTAATAGGATGTTACGAGGAACAGTCCTTGACACAGATCTCGTGACCACTGGACTGACCAGTTGTAAGGTTAGACAGATTAGGGCTCTTGACACAGGAACATGTCCAGTGAATTATGGGGGTCAGGGGAATACTCCCACTCTACCTGGTTATAGTAAGGATGAGTTGCTGATGTTTCAGAATCAAGACCTGGTGCTGAGTGTGTTTAAAACTTTTTGGGATAGAAAGAGAAAACCAAGCTTTAAAGAACGGAGAAGTATGCCAAAACCAGTCAAGGTATTACTGAAACAGTGGAATAGAGTCAGAGAGAGGGATGGGTTGTTGTATCGAGTGATAGAGGATGCGAGACACGGGAGTGTTTTCAGTTGCTCTTACCAGCATGTCTGAGGAACCAGCTGCTTGAGTGTGTACATGACAATATGGGCCATCAAGGTATAGAGCGTACATTTCAGCTTCTCAGACTGAGGTGTTTTTGGGGAGGCATGTATGATGATGTGGAGTCTTGGGTGAAGAGATGTCAGCGTTGTGTGCTAACTAAGATTCCTCAGCCCAGAATCCAGCCACCTATGCAGTCTTTCCTTGCCTACCGGCCCCTTGAAGTAGTGGCGGTCGATTTCACACTGCTTGACCCAGCATCAGATGGTATTGAGAATGTTTTGGTGATCACCGATGTCTTTACCAAGTTCACCCAGGCCTTCCCGACACGTGATCAAAAGGCAGATACTGTAGCGAAGGTGCTTTTACGGGAGTGGTTCATGAAGTACGGTGTTCCTGAACGGTTGCATTCAGATCATGGCCGTAACTTTGAGAGTGAGGTGATTGCGGAGTTGTGTAGATTGTACGGAGTCAAGAAGAGCCGTACGACACCCCATCATCCTACTGGGAATGCGCAATGCGAGCAGTTTAATAGAACCTTGCATGACCTGTTGCGTACACTTCCGGCTGACAAGAAACGTCGGTGGCCAGAGCATTTACCGGAGTTGGTTTATGCTTATAATGTGACGCCCCATGCGACTACAGGGTATTCACCATACTATCTCCTTTTTGGGGTAAAGCCGTATCTTCCAGTTGATGCTCTGCTGGGGCAGGAGCAGGTTGTGAATCCGAAGGTGGACTGGTTAGTCGTGCACCAGGAAAGGTTGAGGGATGCTCACAAAGAGCTAGAGAATATTCTGATTAGCGGAAAGGATGCCGCACAGAGAGACAAGGTTTACTGTCCACCGATCAGTGTAGGTCAGTTGGTGTATCTTAGAAATAGACCTCTGGGTCGTAATAAAATCCAAGATGCTTGTTGACCTACTGTTTACTGTGTGCTTGAGGTACGAGGGACAACTTACACTGTGGAACCTATCGAGGGTGGACCAGTTAAGAGGGTAAATAGGGTTGATATTAGGCCTTGCGTGCATGAGAGAGCGGCCTCAGTCCCTACTCCTTGTAAGGGGGTCAAGACTACCGGCCTTGGTTCTAGGGTGATTTCGCACTCGGAGTCTGACTCCGAAAGTTCAGAGGATGGAACTGAAGGGGTACTGTTGATGGAGGAGATGTATCCGGGCTTAGATCCTGATAGGGAGGTAGACGAGCCAAAGATGAGTCCTGATCATAGGGATCTAAGTAGAGACTGTTGACGTGGTGCATACTGCAGAAGCTGACGATTAGTCCCTAATAATAAGTTGTGTCTCATTCTCAAAAAATGACATACTATGTACACATCTTGCACATATCCAGTGTTACTGCATTGCTGCTTAATGTCACGGTGGACATCCCACCCCTAGAGGGTGCTCCACTACTCCCGTCATGAGTTCTCTGTGATTGTTGGTATGTTCTCCAGGTGTGCCTTGTTTTGTCTCCCCCTATTTTTTCCCAGTGCCTCCAGTTCTCAGGGCTCAGCATTAGGGTATGGATGTTGTGAGGCCTGCCTATCACCAGGCTGCTGGACACCTGAGGGTATAAGCCTCATCCCTGACATTGCCTGACCTTCTGAGCCTGGAGGACCTTGCCCCGTGATCCCTGGACTTCCTGTATTCATGTTTTCCCCTTCCCCGGGATTTAACCTTGTGTTGGTTCGGGATGGATCTCACGGTATCAGACTTATGGATTGTCCCCTGACCCACCTTTGGACCTGTTTGGATTTGGATGCCCGTCTTTGTTCCCCTGTTCACCATTTCAGAAACCGTCACTGTTACAGATGCAGCCATTCAAAGGGCGCGTTACAGACACGTACTGCAGGTGGCGTCGCGCATTGTGATGCAAGATGACGCGCGGCACCGCAGTACGTGATTGGTTGACCGACAGGGGCACTCGTGGTCCGTTGGTCTGTCGTAGAAAGACTTACAGTAAACGTCTTTGCTGTGCCCGTTGTAGATATTGAATTTTACCACTGAAAGGAAATCTTAGTAGCTGAGCATAAAAAGAATAGGAGCATACTGTAACGCGTGTGAAGGCCATAAACGATATTAATTTTGGAACATAAACATACAGTATATGGCTGGTCTTGGTACTTTAAAGAAAAAATACACACCAGTATTCCATTTCTCCCTAAACATTTTAAGCATCGAAGTCTTTAACTAAAGAGATACCGGAGTCAACAGGCATACTTTTAGAATTTGATTAAAAGGGAATATAATATTGAATCGCGTATATATTTTATGAAAGCAAGATTGCTCAGCTGGACAAAAGTACACAACCTACCTTTATCAGAAATATTTATGCATCAAAGCCTTTACCGAAGATATTACTAATAGTATTAATAATGAATGACTTTGGACAAGCTGTATACTCAAAGTATAATTTCTTTAGCACATTTGTACAAGCACTTGGAATCTGTCCAAGCCATACTTTGTCAGGCATTTTGTTTTACTTCAACGGGCATAAAAACTCCCTTGCTTTTAACAGGGCGTTTCATAATTTCTAACTACGAAAATGATTTAAAATGCGACACTTATCATTCAACTAGAGCTCAAAATATCACAAGGATCCTCAAGAGCACAGCAAAGACTGTATTAAAAGATACTTGTATGAGATACATGAGAATCCAGGCTTTTTTTTATCAATGCTTTCTTTTCCGTATACCAGATTTTATGGAACCACTTCAGAAGGGTGTCAGCCAGTCAGATTCCAGGAATCGGTACTTTAAAGGAAAAATACACACCTGTATTCCATTTCTCCCTAAACATTTCAAGCATCGAAGTATTTAACTAGCATGTGAAATAGCGTGTGAAAAAGTGGTAGTTTTAAGCTTTTCCGCTAATAGAATATGGAATCGCGTATCTAAAGAATTTAATAACGATATGATTAGATTCGTGTACTGCGACGGCTGTGTAGGGCTGTTTCGCCTCCATGTTCATGCGAGTTGTCTTGTAGCCTACTGGTCTACGTGCCTGATTAACAACTTGCAGGTTGTGTGTTCAAATCCAGCTGGTGCTGGACTTCTCTTTTAACAAACATTTCTTCGAAAAAATAGAATAGCGATATTATGGACAATCAATTGACTTTTATATTTCAAAATATCGCAACATGATCGATTCTAAGTCATTTTTGATAACAATGAATAGTCACCTTCTTCCCTTCTGACAATGGTCCCTGCTTCTGCTTCCTGCTTCTATTGTGTGTGTGTGTAATAGAGTAAATTTTTATAGAGAAATGGAGGCTGGACAGTATGCGATACAATATAAACATTTATATTGATTTAAATCGTGTTTTGATTTAAATCGCAAACGCGTGTTTAATTATATGTGTTTTTTTAATCATAATCAGGCTAATGCAACATAAATTGATACAGTATCTCTGTCTTATTTTTAGTAAATAAAGTGCATTTTTGCACACTATATGTGCAAACGTTTTATGATATGTCGCTGTTGTGAATGTCCGTGGACATGTGCTGGCTGGACAGGAGGCTCCACTGTACACAGAGAGCTTAGAAGACAAAGATATCAATTTATTTTAGTCAAAAATTTATATATCAGCTTTAAAAGTGGAATCTCAAAGCAAAGTAAATACCCAACACTGATTGAACCCATCTGCCATGCTAATAAAACACCTTGAATTGAATTGAATTGAGGGAAAGAGGGGGGGAGGGTGCGCAGCAAATAAGATACACTCCACAGGCATCCACAACAGCAACATATGAAACGTTTGCACATATAGTTAAGTTATTACTTGGTTTTCAAAGTCGGGAGACATTAGAGGCTTGCCACACCCGGACTGTTAAACCAACGCATTAGCACGTCAAAGCCCATTGAGGACCCGGGCGCAATAATTGTTTTGTCCCTTGATTTACTGATCTGCATTATGGAAATCGAGTTCCTGCTCTGTGCAGACGACCTGGTCCCGCTGTCGTCCACAGAACAGAGGCTGCACCAGAACCTGGCACTGCTGGAGCAGCACTGTCAGACCTGGGCGCCGACAGTCAATCTGGACAAGACCAGAGTTATGGTTTTCCAGAAAAAAAGCCAGACCTCAGGGAAACAGGTACAAATTCACACTTAACAACACATTAACACCTAACAACGGGAGCAGGGACGAATTAGGCCAGTACCCACTATTGTTAAACATACAGAAAAGGATATTAAAGTATTGAATATTAGTATTGGCTTTAGTATTAGCCATACAGAACATTAAAGTGCCCCTTTTCCATTCAGCGGATGCCTGAGCCGCTGTGTCCTATCTTCTGACAGTCGCCGTTGTGAACAAACATTTCTTTGAAAAAATGAGACGTTTCCCTTGGTCAGAGATATAAATATATAATATATAAATAAATTAAATTTAACTAACATGTGAAATAGCGTGTGAAAAAGTGGTAGTTTAAGCTTTCCTGCTAATATAATATGGAATCGCGTATCTAAAGAATTTAATAACGATATGATTATATTTGTGTACTGCGACAGGGCTGTGTAGGGCTGTTTCGCCTCTCCCTTCATGCGACTGTACCAGGAAGAGGATTTCTTTCTATTCGAAACGTGTATTTTAAAAGTTTAAGAAGTAAAAACCTTACAGCGTACACAGATTTCTAAACTGATCAGGATCGTTATCTTTGTCTTATGCATAATAATGTTCACCGCTCTGTCCAGCAAATTAATAATAAACTTTATTTTATATAGTGTTTTAAACGAATAAGTAATTAGATTGCTCATAAACCTAATCACTTGCTTTTTCTTTTTATTTAGGCTCAGATTTCAACTATAGATCGTATTATTGATAACCATAATAACAACCAACCAACAAAAACAACCATATAAACATAATACCAACCAAAAACATAGATAACGACCACAATACAAAATCAAATATATCAAGCCATTATACTCTCGCAAATTCCTCCAATTATCATAATCCCGCCCCTTCTGCAAAACCAAACCCTCCTCCCATCCCAGTTTATCCTCATTATCATAAACAAAATCCACCTCAATTTTCAACATAAAGCCTTACTGCTTACTGGGTTTTTGAGGGGGGGGGGGGAGGTGTCTTTCGCTGGAAATCTCACCTGCTTCTACTTTATGAGTACAACCCCCTCTCTGCAGGAGTGCTGGCTGTGACGAATTAAACCGGTTCCACAGGTATTTTTAAAGTAGGAAGTACAGTGTTAACTGGTAGCTGGGCACGTCAATTAAGTCGCTTTAACATGCTAATGCGTTGGTGTAACAGTCCGGGAGTGGCAAGCTTCTAATGTCAACTCGACTCGATTGGAAGACAATGAACGTATTTTAGCCCTAAATGAATTAATAGCAAACATGGTTTACATAAAATACATTTTTCCAATAAAGTTTATAATAATGGGATCTATAGTTGAAATCTGAGCCTAAATATAAAGGAAAAGCATTTTCAGAGAGCTGTGTTTATGTAGAAAAAGCGATTAGGTTTATGAGCAATCTAATTACCTATTCGCCTAAAACGCTATATAAAATAAAGTTTATTTAGAGATGAATGATCAGTGTCACAGTTTAAATAATTTTCGTAGGAGGGCTTGGACAGATTCCAAGTGCATTTTTGCAATTTACGTTGTAATACAGTTTAGAATACAGTTAGTCTAAGCTTTATCAGCTTTATTTATGGGTTGCAATTTAGAAAAAGTCAAAAACCGCACTCAAAATGCAATTTAGAGCTTTCTGGCAAGGGGAGACACCCAAATTATAATGTAACATGCCACTGTTTGTGCATGAACAAAGTTATACTGCAATTTTCCTTAGATACGCGATTAAAAAAAATAAATTTTTTGAATCCCCGGCGGAACACACTCCATAAGAATCAGCGCTTTTATACAATATATCGCCTTTAAACACATATATTTAAACATGAGTTTACGATTTAAATCAAAACGCGATTCAAATCAATATAAATGTTTATTTTGTAACGCATAGGTGACTATTCATTGTTATTAAAAAGACTTAAATTCGATCATGTTGTGATATTTAGAAATATAAATTTGTTTGGTGCGAGTGAGGATTTATTTAATCTCTGACCAAGGGAAACGTTTCATTTTTTCAAAGAAATTTTTGTTAAAATATAGTCATACTGTAGTTCCATGGGATTCAATCACAGACCATGTGACATGGGAGTCAGGAAACTAACACACAGCGCCACCAGATTTGATAACGCTATAAAAACGCTATAAAATAATGTGACTAGGCACAGAACAAGTTTACAGCACAGTACAATAATAAATGCTGACCATGACTTTAGAAGCATAAATTACCTTACACTCAATTTAAACACAAGCTGTCTTTAGCCCTCTAAGCTGGTTCATACAGAAATGTAGAGGTCCAGGCTCAGAACACACAGCTTCATTAGCGAATACATATGCAGGACAACTAGAGAAGACGTTTTACAGAGGATGGATTTTTAGAAACATCCCATCAGTGACATCACTGAAGTCAACTCCTACTGTGGGTAACTGTCATGTGGATAGTTTCACAAGAATCAGACAAAGGTTTAAGCATCGCTTGTTCTAGATAAATCTGCAAAAAAAAAAACAACAACCCATAATGTAGTTCTTTGCGGCTCTGTTTGCCCAAATCATATATTCACAACATTAAATTAGAAAATAATATTACGTAACCAAAATCCGCAATATGGAAACAGAACCTGTGTAATTGTTGACAGATGATGTTCTCGTAACATTTTTACAAGACAAACTACAACATTTAAAAAATGACTTGTATGTACTTGATATCTCTAATCAATCCACGGCGATATAGTTAAAGCAGTCCCCGCACAAAACGAAACTAAAAGCCCTGGGCATACCGTTTCGCGCTTCTTATCAGTTGCTCAAAAGTAATTTGACCGTATGAAATGCATAATATAAACCTAGAAACATACAGTATACAGTACGTGAGCAGTACTTATGTAGTATCGGTGTCAAGACATACCTCTCAAATACTATAAATCAAGTTAAAAATATCTCAAGACCGATTCTGGTCATAATGAAACCATGTTTCGTGTATGTTTTCTTTAAAGTACCGAGACCAGCCATATACTGTATGTTTGTGTTCCAAAATTAATATTGTTTATGGCCTTCACACGCGTTGCAGTATGCTCCTATTCTTTTTATGCTCAGGCACTAAGATTTCCCTTCAGTGGTAAAATTCCATATAAATATTCAATACTTAAATGGGCACAGTTAAGACATTAAATATACATATACATACTGTATACAGTACAGTTTGCATACGGTAATATGTTTATGTTCCTAAATCAATCTCTTTTATGAGCATGTGTAAGGCATGGTGAATCGATTCTCAAAAATTACTGTACTTTGCATGATTGGAAAAAAATGCGTGATTGCGAAATGCTGTGGTGTTACTTTTACAAAGACGGTCAATGAAAAAAAGAATGTGGACCAGGGCAATACTTTGAGTTTACAGCTTGTCCAAGGTCATTTATTATTAATACTATTAGTAATATCTTCGTTAAAGACTTTGATGGCTACAGCTCAAACTTTATTAGCTCCACCTTGCGGAAATTCCGGATACTATTATTTTGCTAGCGGTATTTACCGGTAACTTGCGGTAGACTGCGTACAGCGTACCGGAAAATAATGCGGTATCGCCCGCGCATTTTGAATGGCTGCATCTGTATGAGTCTGGTCAGTACCTGGATGGGAGATTCCTGGGAAAAACTTCCCCTGCTGGAAGGGGTGCCAGTGTGCCCAGTAGGGGGCATTTACCCTGTGGTCTGTGTGGTTCCTAATGCCGTTCCTAATGATGGGGACACTATTCTGTAAAAAGATGCTCTCCTGGTTCTCTGTTACTATAAATCCCAGGGAGTTTCTCAAAAAAGAGTAGGGGTGTAACCCTGACGTCCTAGCCAAATTTCCCACTGGCTCTTACCAATCATGGCTTCCTAATAATCTCCCTTTATCACTCTGCTGTCCTCTGGTGTGTAGGGGGCGTTCTGGCGCACTATGGCTGCTGTTGCTCATCCAGGTGGGGCTGCACAATAGTGGTGGTGGAGGGGATCCCCATTACCTGTAAAGTGCTTTGAGTGGGTGTCCACAGTGTCAGTGAGCAATACTGGTGTGTGTTTGTTGCCGATTCTGTTTTCCAAACGTACAGTATGTTATTCTTGTTGTGAAACAATACCTGCAGGGATTATGAACCAGGTTAGATTGTTGATATGATACAGTCATACTGTTAATACAAAACAGTAAAGAAAACCAATATTGAGTTGAGCTCTGAATGTCTGAAGCACATTGAGAACCCAGAAATCCTCTGCAGACACTTCCAACATTCAGGCTGTTCCTGTGAGCGTGAAGGGATCAGAGCGCTGTGGAACTGGTCTGTTTTACAGCTCAGAACCGGGGCTGGTGAACACAGAGAAGTGTTGTGTAGCTGCACAAACCCATATTGTCCAACACTTCTCTACTTACAAGAAAATACATATGTTGACTCAGAGATAATAATCTTGCCAGACCTTGGCAGCATATCACACTTATTGAGGGTTGGTTTCAAAGATACCCTCTCAACTGTAATCTTAAAGTATATCGTACTGCAAGGTTTTTTTTTGTTATGAGCTGCAGATTCAGATGCTGTTCTTACGTCAATACTTTCAGTGCATCATATACAAAAGCTGATGAAACAGAGTGAAACTGGTGAACATCCCGAAGTACAAAGAAGAAGTGTGAGGCAGCAAAGCATCTCAGACAGGTTCACAGGTGAGGTATCTCAATATCAGGCAGACTGGATTCTTAGGAGAGGCTGTATTGATAGGATGAAACAATCTGTTGGACAGGCAGGGTGAAATGAAAGAGCAGCACTGTTCCCACACACTGAGACAAGTGTCACAGTAAGAGGAGCAGAGCAGTGATATTTTGGGGAAAGACTGAGACTCTCAAGTCAGGGTTCAGTGCTGCCCTCTAGTGTCAGTAATATGGCAATTACAGTGAGACAAGAATCATCAGTAAGAAGAGCAGCAGCGTTTGCTAGCGGAGATGACTAGCAGACTCTCAATTCAGTTTTCAGTGCTGCCCTCTGTTGACTAATAATACAGCAATCACTGTGCAGCCATTTAAAAAAAAATAATTATACAGAACAGTCTTGTGTGATTGATTCAAATGACTCAAACCAGGAGCAAAAATTATATAATTCTATAAATGGAAGTGAAGAATCAAGTCAATACTGTCAATTTTAATTATTCAAACAAAAAAAGGAAAATGGTCACTTTTAAATTGGCTCCTCAGACAGAATCATTTGCTCTAAAGTGCAGTTTACTATACATCAGTCACATTTTGTGCACATCTATCACAGAACCTCTTTGAAGACAGAAATGTATATATAGTAACACAAGTCAAAATAAACATACAAATACAATCAATTCACATTTCTCTTATTGGCCTATTTAGGCATTATGTTTGATACTGCATAATTAGGCAGTTGGTGCAGCTCCAGTTTAATTTGAGACAGTGGCATATCTGTGGTGTTGACCTGAACCTCACAAGCAAGTCTGACTTCGTCCTCCCATCCATGACCCCATCCATGAACATCTGCAGGTTCCATGATATCAAGGGCTTCTGGCAGCTAGAAGCTTTTATATTCCTCAAATAGCATTTGAGTTTGGTTTAAGTGTGGACCAGAGTCCTTTAGGAACCTGACTAGTTTGCATCTAGAAATTAACAATGATGTAAACTGTATCTTAAGCCTTGGGTTTTGGAATTCAGTTTGGTTCATTGTATTAAGAGTGTGTTCATAAGAAAACCATTGTGCATAATTAGTTAAATCATTTCTAAAAACTGAAATAAGGCCACCTGGCCTTTTGTTTTGGCTTCAGTAATAGGGTGACTACATTTCTATAAAATGAAAATAACATATCTATGTAATCCAGTTCGGAGGGGATTGAAAATGTTATTTGCAAATAGGTGGTTATTTAACTGAAGTGTAACAGCACATTCTAGTATTTTTGCCAGAAAGGGTAAATTGGAGATTTAGATTGTCCAGAGCCATGTTAGGCTTTTATGCTACAGGGGTAATGGCTGCAGTTTTGAGGACTGTTGGTACAGTACAACACCAATGCTCAAGGATTCATTTATTTTTTTGAGGACAACATAGCAGAGAGAAGTGAAACAGGACTGAAATAAAGTGGTGGGGATGGGATCTAATTTACATGTGGTGGATTCCATATGTGAAGCCAGTTTACTGAGAGATGCAGAGTCAAGAAGAGAGAAGGTGGAGAGATGGGAACCAGTAAAGTTGGGCAAGCAGGGAGGAGGTGTGGTGAGAATGTGATGCCAGATGTTGGAGCTAAAGAAATCTAAGATTGTGTTGCAAAGTAGCGATGAGACAGGTAATGTGGTGGGGCAGTTTGGCTTAAGCAGTCTGTTGATGGTGGAGAAAAGGTGTCTGGGGTTGTTATGGTTATTTTCAATGATGTGAGAGAAATCGGTGGATCTAGCAGTCTCTATCATATCCTTATATTCAGACAAGTAATCTTTCCAAGAATAATAATGTATGTTTAGGCCAGAAAGACGCCACCTACGCTCATGTTTCAGGGAGACTGAATTCATTTATTGCCGATGGTCAGTGTACCAGGGGGCAGAGTGAGAAAAACAGATGGTTCGGGTTTTTAGAGAAGCAAAGGTGCCGAGTGTATATAAAAGAGCACTATTGAGCAAATGTATTTGGTCCTTTAGAGGGTCACAGAAAGAGAAACAAGATAAGGAGGATAGAACAGATTTTGTGAACCTAGGCTAATCAGCTGATCACCAGTTGAGAAAATTTATGGTGCGTGAGGGGGAAGTGATAGAAACAGGTCATTCTAGATTGAAAAGAATAGCTAAGTGATCAGAGAGGCTTAGTTCAAGGGAAGTGAAGTGAGAAACAAAAGAGTCATGTGCAATGAATAAATCTAAATCAAATCAAATCAAAGTTTATTTATCAAATGCACAACAATACAGTGTGCCTCAGTAGTTGCTGGCAATGAAATGTTATTTCTGCAAGCTCACAAAAATCACAAGAATCACAAAAATCACAAAATTAAGGTTACAATCACAAAATTAAGGTTAACTACGGTGGTTAATTAAGGTTATCTAGGGTGTGTCCTTTGTTACAGTATGTGTTGGGCTAATAACAAACTGAGTTAGATCAAAGCATCCTAACAGAGCTAGCAAATCTTTAGCCAAACTGGAAGACCTTGAGTCAATTTGTATACTAAAGTCCCCAAGGACTAAGGAGTAAGGATTCTGTTAAATCTGAGGCACAAAATGGAAATAAATCACCAAATTCACCTAAAAAGGCTGATATCTAGCTGATAATTAGAGTAGGTAGAAGAGAGCAGGATTGTCTCTTTGGAAAAGTACCAGTGGAAATAGAGATAGAGAAAAGACACAAGGTATATTTAAACAGTTGTTGTTGTTTGGCTGTTTTGAGGTTTGTAACTAGTCCTGCTTCATTTCTCATTATGTAAAAAATGTTTAAAATGTAGTTGCTTTACGACTCCAGTTAGGAGTATGGCTTTTGTTTTAACTGTTTTTTATATCAAAAAGAATTTCACCGCCTCATCAAAAGTAGGAAGACTTTAAAAACAGATACTTTATTAATTGAACATATAGTTTATGTATATTGAGGTGAATGAGTGCTCAGTTGATGTGTGACCTGTTCATTCTATTTAAAGATCCTGTAGTGACATCTAGAGGTGATACTGAGAACTGGCAGTGAGTTGGTCTCGAGTTGATCCAATAAATCTTTGGACAGGTAGATAATCATGTTCCTAAACCCACTAACATCTTACTCTCACATGACATTTATGATTACATTTGCATCTGGTCTGGGTATTTGATATGTACCTGCTATGTGCTTTGCACAATATTAATTTAATCAGTATTTTAATCAGTGCTGTCTGGCTCTGGCTCTGAGGGAGGAATGATTTACCACTGAACTGAAATGGTGTGTGTTAATGTCGAGCTGTTTACTTTAGGAACACTTACAAAGGACCACAGGGTGATTACCATAAGCCTACTAAGGTAAATCTGTTGGTAAAATACTACATATGAGCCACACATCTGCTGACTGAGACTGCAACTCCGAACCCTGATTCCTCTATCAATTAGCTTGCTATGCAAATTATGAAACAATTATGAATATTATTAATAAATTATTATATATGAATGTGATAATAATTCATGTTTTGGTATACCTCTCCATCCCATACAGAATAAGTATTATTTGGACATATTCTTATCATACAACATAGTCAGTGATTGTATTGAAATAGCTGTTTTCATCACATTGAGATTATACAAAAGTTTAACACAAGGCAACTTCTGATCATATACAGTAGTTGAAATCTACTGCAAAGGGAATTCAAGTAATGTAATAATAATATAATAATATGTTGTTCTGCAGTAATATGTTAGTCTGGTAATTTTCCACAGGATGTTCTGTATTATTACTGTAATCATAGCCGGCCCAGGGACGCCAAATATGTAACGTTGCCATAGCCAAAATGTAAATGTAGTGGCTCTCTGAAGGCACCAGTTCTGTAGGGTTTGGGCATTTACTGTGACAATTATTAATTGTAGCAGTAAATCACAAAGTTAATTCTTTTGATGGCTTTAGAATCCAACCATGCGACATAACTCAAACAACGCACACACACAGATACTAATACACGAGGATACATTTATTAATACATAAAATGTGCATATAAACCTAACAGATCTTATCGAGAGGGTTATCAGAATACAAAAGATATATATTCATTCAGTTAGGAATAGTTACATATATCAAGAGGACATACGTTCAGTATATCATTCATTAAGACCGTTTCATAAATGAACTTGGTTATAACTTCTACATTAGATACTCAAAACAAGTACATAACTCTTAGGAATTAAATTGATATCAACTGGTTGGGATAACAATTGAATTCTCGAGCTGTAATGCATTGAAGTTGAATACTCATCCAATCTCTGGGGATTCATATCTCCTGCAGGCACAAACAATCAGCTGCAGGCTTGTTGCTGTCCAATCCGCGCTCTCTGGCTCCGTGCCAGGCTGTGCTGTGCGGCTTGCGACGGTGCGCTGCTGATGCTCACTGACCGGCTAGTTAGTGTTGGCTTTAACTAGCACAGTTTGTGCACAGGAGAAAAGATGACTGTGGGTCCCAGCAGGTCAGGAAGAGGACCGGTTCGTTCCTGATGAAGCGCTAGTTCTGAATAGTGATTCAGCTGTCCACAGTTCCGACCTGTTCATGAGGCTTGCTGCTGATGCTAACCTCGGGTGGATCCTCTGGTTACTCTCTGGCAACCTCCGCTCTAGACTCTTAGAACAAAGGAAAGTTCTGGCACTCGGACACACTGGCCGTTCCGTGGTTGTCTGGGCTGAGTCTCAGGATGGTCAGGAGGCGCGCTGCGAGAATGTCCTGCCCTTGGGAGCCTTCTGCTCCTGGGCTGTCCTGCCCTGGAATTCTCCTTTGAATTCCCTTTAGAAAAGTCCACAGAAGTCCACTGAATCTTACTGAATCTCTCAGGCTCTCTGTGTTGCCTGTTTTTACCTGCAGGAACTTCAGCTCATTGATTGGCTGAAAGTTCCATGGGCATCAGAGTCCCACGTGGGTTACTCGGCCCTACCAGTCCCTGATTGGTTGATCAAGGTGAGATATGAGTCACTTACTCCTGACACTTAGGAATGCAGTCCAGATGTCCATCTGGCACTCCCTAGACAGATAGGCGCCAATGGATGACCATTGATCATGATAGCCAGGCTTAGCTAAGTGTATCCCCCTTTGGGAGCTGTCCTAGGAAACCTTATCAAAAGAAACCTTAAATCAGCCTGCATGAATAGTTTCTCTGTGGCTGCACCACAGAGATGAACAGAGATTGGACCATTTGGGAAAGCTCAGAACACTTAATTCTGCCTTATTAATAAGCCTCGCCGCTACATTACTGTCTTGCTGTTCTCTGGTGGCATTAAATAATTAAAGTCCCATTGATTTTTACCAGGAACTATTGGTCTGTTTCACACAGTAAAAAAATTAAATTAAATACACAAAAACAAGACAAGCTAACTCATAATACTTAGGAGAGAGATAGATATTCTCTATCCATCTACTTTGAAATCTAAACTGGAGAAACTATTTTTTTAAAGTACAGCCTTGAAGTTCTGTATATAGTATGTCCAACTTATTGCTTAGAGGCCAGCTATTCCACTTCACTCTGCCTGTCTTGGTTTAAATCAGGGATGGTTCAATGTTTTAGCCAGAAAAGGATTTTTCTTCTTCAAGCTGTGTGTGAAGCCTTTGCTTTTATACATTATACATGTAGATAGCTGGGCCTCTGCAGTAAGAGTACTGCAGCAGTCCCTCTGTCCCCAGGAAGCAGTGATGCCATGAGGAAGCCATGAGGATAGTGAAGATTAGAAAAGGTTATGCGGGGAACAAACCTCACACTTCAACAAGAATAACCCAGAGACATTATGAGCAAAATGTCCTTTCATTTAGTTTGGATTGGACGTCAATCCAATGTGAACTGACAGTAAGTTTTTGAACTGTCTTTTTTTAAAGAGTAATTGTCTTGTACAATATAAGCATGTCTGAACAATTCTCTGAATTTATAAAAAGAAAAACAAGATTTATTATTTTGAATCCTTCAGGAGATCAGCATCACTGACAAAATCATAGTGCTATTACAGTGAAAACAGCAAAGACATGTTCTGTCTCCCTCTTGTGGTCATTATTAATATTGCAGTATGTGCTTCTTGTGGTTCTGTTTGACTAACTCATCTGAATGAAAAACATTCAGATCCCCAGTGTCTCACAGTACCTTATGTGAGCTGTCTTTAGATGTAGAGTTGGTTGCTTTCAATTTTACATTAACAATAAATATCACAAGATAAAAACAGATATCTTGTTATGCTAATGTGAAACAAAACGAAAACGTGGCAAGCGGGCTGGACTACAAACGAGACTAAAGACCGAATGCAAAATACATCCTTTACCAACCATTTTACTCGCCAATGTCCGATCCCTCGACAACAAACTCGATGAACTCAGACTGAGACTCTCCACACAACGAAAAATTAAAGAATGTTGTGCTTTTATTTTAATCGAAACATGGCTAACAGACAGTATTACGGACTCGGCTATACACCTACTTTAGATTTCTGCCTTCTGCATGGACAGAACTACAGAGTCCGGTAAAACCAGAGGTGGGGGAGTGTGCATTTTTATTAACAACGCGTGGTGCAACAATGTATCTACCATCACAAACACTGCTCACCCGCTCTGGAATTTTTAATGATCAAGTGCCGCCCCTTCTATCTGCCAAGGGAATTTACCACTGTTATTATCACTGCCGTCTATATCCCCCCTAACTCTAATGGCAAAGAAGCGCTAGAGGTACTATACACTGCAATAAACAAACAGGAATCTGCACATTCCTGCAATACTGTTTTGAATGCACTGACTGGGATGTATTTAAAGAGGCAGCCACACGGGGATCACACACTGACATACAGGAATATGCATCATCAGTCACTAGCTACATCAGGAAATGTGCTGATGATGTCACACTCACAAAATAATTTAGAACTTTCCCTAACCAGAAACCATGGATGAAGAGTGAGGTTTGCATCCTAATTAAAGCAAGGGATACAGCATTCAAACTGGGCAATAAACCAGAACTAAAGTCAGCCAGGATCAATCTTAACAATGGTATTAAACATGCAACGCTGGTCATGGGGCACATTAAGGAGACCATTCCAGACACACTGGACCTGTACCAATTCGCCTTCCGGCCCAATAGATCCACAGATGATGCAATCTCCATTGCCATACACACTGCTCTATCCCATCTGGATAAAAAGAACACATACGCAAGACTACTATTCATGACTTCAGCTCAGCTTTTAACACCATCATTCCAGAGAAACTAGATAGATAGTTTATTGATCCCGTGAGGGAAATTGCAGTGTAACAGCAGCTTAACACAGACAACACAGCCACAGTGTAACGAATGATACAATAATAATAATAATACAATACATACAATACAATCAGTACAGTGAGAAGTGCACTAGAAGAGTTACTCACAGTCCAGAACACACAAAGAACAAACTGGAACAGAACAGTACGCAGAAAAATCATATTGCAGATATGAATATAAATGTATCGCACGGGTCCCTGGCATATATTGCACAAAAAACGGTTGTAAACTGGAAGAGAAAAAAAAAGAACAGAAGTGTCAGTATACTGTTCAGTCCAGAAAGAGGTCACTGTCAATGTTGCCTCCGCCCAGACGCAAGGTGGATGCATTGTAGAGTCAACTAGTCAAGAAACTCAGTGCACTGAGTCTTCACACCACCCTCTGCGACTGGATTCGGGACTTTCTGACAGGCTGTCCGGCTTGGAAACCACACTTCCGGCACACTAACTCTGAACACTGGGGTTACCCTCAACGTCGGCAAAATCAAGGAGCTGATCGTTGATTTCAGAAAACTGAAAAACAGTCATGCCCCTATCCACATCAACGGCACTGAAGTGGAAAGAGTCAGTAACTTCAAATTCCTTGGCCTCCATATCACTGAGGACCTCACATTGTGTCTCAATGCCACTTGTCTGATTAAGAAAGTGCTACAGTGCCTGTACTTCCTAAGACAGTTGAAGAAGGCTAAGATATCTCCCCAGGTCCTCACTAACATTTACAGATGCACTACAGAAAGCACACTGACAGGTTGCATCACGGTGTGGTGTGGCAATTGCTTATTGCTGACTGCAAAGCCCTACAGAGGATGGTGAAGACTGTCCAGTCCATCACTGGGGCTGCTCTCTCATCCATCCAGGACAATTATGACAGACGGTGCTTGAGGAAAGCTCTAAGCATCATCAAAGACTCCAACACACCCCAGCTACAGACTGTTTGACCCTCTACCATCTGGAAAACTATACTGGAGCATTCGGGCGCAGACTTTTTACCCCTGCACTATCAAACTATTAAACTCCCAGCCTCTCTCACCTATAGTTTGAAACCTCACAGTGCCTTCTCTCTTTACCAAAACTCAAACACACATTGAAATCTACCTCTACCTCACATGTCAAAAAGTTCACTCCCCATAAATTTCTATCCTTTATTTCATACTGTTGATGAATGATTTTGCACAGCTGATGTTGTTTTGCACATTACCTGTTACCTGTTGTTGTTTTGCACATTGCCTGTTGTCTCTGTCTTTCTTTTCTTATACAATTGCATTGTTGTTTTTTTGCACTATTTATGCTCTGAGAGCTAGCTAAATAGCATTGTGTTATACCATATACCTGTGTATGAGTAAAATGACAATAAACTTGAACTTAAAATTGACATATTTAAACAAATGACATTTATTATCTATAATGTTAATTAACATTATTTAATTTGCAATTTTCAGTTTCATAGCATATTAATCTTAATATTTGAAAACATCTGCAGATTCTTTCTTTGTTTAATGAACAACACTTACTGTATAAATTATCAAGTAAAGGTTTATTCCATGCTGAAAAGAAGAGAAAAGAAACAGCATTTCAGCTGTGGAGCCTTCTTCGAGGATTCAACCTTTAATAGTTTCCTTTGCGGACCAACCCAGCTGTTGCAGCTACTGTACCTACTTGAATTATTTATAAATGATGTACAAACCCAGCCCTGTTCATTTAATTGTAGCAGTTCTGCAGCTGTTCTCAGTCTCTATGGTTCCTGTTGATGAGCCAGAGCAACTTCTGTAGAGCTGAAGGAGGTTTTTGTACAGATGTGTATCACTGTGTGAGAGTGGTGCTGTAGCCCTGCTGACAGTAATAATCTCCTGCATCTTCAGCCTGGACTCCAGTGATTGTCAGTGTAAAAGCTGTTCCAGACCCTCTGCCAGTGAATCGATCAGGAACCCCAGACTGTCAGTTTGTTGCTCCATAAATCAGGAGCTGTGGAGCCTGGCCAGGTTTCTGTAGGTACCAGTTCAGGTTGTTGCTAACAGACTGACTGGCTGTACAGCTGAATGAGACAGAGCTTCCTGGGAGAACAGACTGAGCTGCAGACTGAGTCAGAACAATCTGCCCACTGGACCCTAGAGAGAAAATAGCACTAAAAATAAATAATTAATGCATTCTTTATGTAAACATGTAAATATATTTGCCTCAGAAAACACATTTGCTATTTTTCTATTGAAGTTCTTTACATTTTAGGTTTCTTCCAATGTATTCTGTTCTTTAAACTTTAACTTTTAAAGGTTAATATGGTAAAATTAATGTTAATAAAATAAAGAGAATTAGAGAAGTATTTTCTTTAATCCCCACCTTGAGCAAAGAGCCCCAGTGTCCCCAGCAGTAGAATCAATGGCATCATTGTCCTGTGTGTCAGTGACTCTGAAAGGGCTGAACAGTGACTGATCCACACTGTGAGTCTTAAAGTGTTTGGAGCAGTGAGGCGGCACAGGTATGCAAAGCTCCTTCCTGTATACAAATCCTGTCTCAGACAGTTAGAAAAGGCCTGATCTGGGAGAACAGGTGCAATCTGCAAGGGTTGGGTCTGTTGTTGTGTGTATATAATACAGTATGTAGTGAATGTACTGCTAGATCAGTACTCTGACATTAGAGCTCTATCACATCCGGGCTCCCCTCAGTTTGCTATTGCCCTTCTGCCCAAGACATTCAGACACCCTCAGCATGATCATTCACTGATGGACCTGATAACATCCTCAGCTGTGATTTTGTACCTTAACAGTTAGCACCTAGATTATTTCATTGGTAAATTCACTGGCTTACCTTCTCTCTCCAACTAACTTGGCAATTCTGACTTTACCAACCAGGTGACTGCAAGCAGTCCAAATCAAGGCTTTACTTTGTTAACATGCCAGACCCAGAGAATGAGTCAGTGAAGAACTGAATTCTGCCCGAGATATTGTTACTGCAACAAACTAAATCTTTTATTTCATGAACCAATTTTATTTTGACTGATCATTGAAACTGTGAAAGTTGGACTCTTTGTCAGCATTCTGAATATCTAAACATGTTCAGTTACGGGCTGTAGCTGGGACAAACCAAATTTAAAATATTAGTAAGCATCAGTTATGATTACTGTAAAGGGAATTTGAGAGAGAGTGAGAGAAAATGCGAGAGAGAAAAAAATTCTCAACAATAGCATCACTGTGTACCAGCATTCCCAATGCACCAATGAGACACTCGCATCGGGCAGCCAATGGAGTAACTATGCGGTGCTCGTTATTTTGACTCGCACTACATAATTCAAACAAAAATATACTTAAGGGTATATTTTTTAAAAACACATATTTCAAACTCACATAAGACGCGAGCCCACTGTACTGTATATTGTATTATGTATGTACAGTATGTGTAATTTATGAATTTCTTTATTTTCTTTTATCGTTTTTTGTATCTCTGTTATTTCAAGCACACCACAAAAATTCCTCAAAACCTCAAAAATGGCAATAAGATTTACTTTGACTTTGCGCCCCTGTACTGGATACAGTGGTTAGAAAATGGACGGATGGACTTTTTGGTTGAATATGGTGGCATATGTGATTGGTATCTCTCTGCCTTGTCTCGCAGTCAGTATGATTGTAATGAGAAATAATATAATCACAGTTCTTTGTATACTGTGACTGTGTTAAATGATCTCTTATAAAAGCAAAATAAACATGTAAGTGCACCTGCAGTACAGTAGGTCCCAGCTGCAGCAGTACAGTCACTGTACATCCCTGCTGAGGGAGGTTTTTGTACGGCTGTGTAACACTGTGTGAACACATCACCACTGTGGTAACTCTGACAGTAATAATCTGCAGCATCTTCAGCCTGGACTCCTGTGATGGTCAGAGTGAAGTCAGTCCCAGATCCACTGCCACTGAAACGCTCTGGGATCCCAGTCTGACGGGTAGTTGCTCTATAGATCAGGAGCTTAGGAGCTTCTCCAGCTTTCTGTTGGTACCAGGCTAGGAAGTCGTTATTATACACTGCAGGACTGGTCTTACAGCTCACAGTGACTGTCTGTCCAGAGAGAACAGATTTCACTCCTGGAGTCTGAGTTACAGTAACCTGCCCACTGGCTTCTGAAAACAAGACAGAATACAGGAAATGCAGGAATTTAATCATGTGAATGCTTTAGTTTCTTTCAGCTATTTTATACTTTTCTGTAAAGCTTCTTAACATAATATGCTAAAAGCCATATCCTCCTTCATTAATTAAAAAACATTTTTAAGTCAGCATCCAACCAAGTATTCAATTGTACCCTGAGCAGAGATGAAGAGAGTCCAGATGAAGATGGTGATGAAGGTCATTGTTGCTGTGGGTTTTGTTGCATGAAGGACAGCTCTCGGTCATGAAATGTTAAACTCACAGGGCTATAAACACTCCCAGAGCACTGAAGCATGTGCTGCCAATGCAAAGTGTCTCTTCTATGCAAATTGTCTTCCTGGGTTCAGCAGCACCTGTAACACAGACTTGGTGCTGTGTGTTATGACAGAGCAGGATGAGCAGTTTAGCATTAGACCACTGCTGCTCTGCCCTTTTAGAATGCACTTCAACCATATTGCTCTCATAAAGTGCTTGGCTGGACCAATGGGGTGTCTTAAAAAGGACAACCAAATTAAGTGGTGATTTTTTAATGATCTGAGATGCTTATCCTCTTCTTGACTAGAATCACCTTCAACGTTGTAGCTATGACAGCTTGTTCCACACACCCACACTTCTGTGTGTAAAGAGGCACCTGCTGCTCTTGATGCTATAAACACTCTTTCCACTCTGTGGTGGCTCAAGCCCAGGCTTTGTCCAGGGCCTCTCCTGGGAGTGAGAATTGGACACACCTGGCCCGTGCCTGGTCAATGTCCTGTGTGACTGGAATGCCACTGGAGCTCATGTGATTGGTCCAGTGAGTAATTCCACATCCCAGCAAATTTATTATCGGGTTATATTAGTAGCTAGGTGTAGAGTACTGTACATAAGCTAGAGGCTGTGTCTAAGCTTCTGCTGTTCAGGGAGGAGGAGGGTAGATACTGTAATGCGTTAGGATCAAGGAAAAGGTTTTTGCCTATTTGTTTTTCTGAGTAAAGCCCATGGGTAAAGTGGAGTCATTCAAACAGGATAAGGACTGGTGAATAGTTTTTTTTTTTTGGTGCACAGAAGGGGTTCTTGTGGTAGATTTTTTTGCTAGTTTTGTCATGGCCATGGCACCCTGTCGATATGCAACATTACTTTTGTGGACATACTGTACATCTACCCTGTTTACACTACCTGACCCCAACCCTTCAACATTGATACCTAATATTTTTAGTAAATCCCTTCTATTTATGTCTATTTCCCATCTTATCTCCCAGTTACCATTAGTAATAACTTAACTTTTCATCTAATTTAATCTTAATAATACAAGATTTTATTTAATATAGCTCCTTTAAAGGTGGCTTCTCAAAGCACTTTACAGAACAACTACAATAAACAATACACAAGATATACACAGTGAAAATACACAGCAGAGGAGACAGTAGATGGGGTTACTGAATACAGATGTGTCATGATAGGTAATTTTAACACACTCCCTTGTGCTCTAGTTAGTCTAGTAATTGTGAGACACTCCCTAGAGTAAGCTAGTGTGAGTTCGAAGATGGCTGACCTACGAACAAAGTGTTTAATAATCCTTCAAATAAAAAGTTAAGTTAGACACATTCCATATATTATGTTCAACTATATTTAGGATGTATATATAAACGAACCCAAAAGGCGACAAGTTGGAACAAAGGGGTATAAACAGAGCCAGTTAAGCAAAAGCCCTTCCAAACAAGGTTTAGAATCAGCTATTGCAGACAGCAGATTGTTTCACAAATATAGTCTATTACATTGTTATTTGTCATATATTTAGAATCTATGTGCAAGATTGTAAATTATAATGTTTGATTGATTCATAAAAGTTGTCAAGTGTTCTCACAATGTACTATTACAATTTCTGGATGTATTTCAATTTCAAAACCCCACATTATCTACACATTTAACACAGGTGTTTCACTGTAATTTAAGAATGTATCGAGTTAAAAAACAATGTGATTGTATTTCAATTCAAGGGTAAGGAGGGTTAGTAGGAACAGCCTTAGCAGCTCTTGAAAACTGCACCATTTGTAACGATCTCGTGTCTAAGGACCCTATGCAGAATTCCTCTAAACATAAATTTTCTTGTAAACACAAATCCAAATTCAGGAGTCCAAAATCCAGGCCAGAGTCAAAAGGCCGAAAAAAACACTACAATCAAATCATGAACTAAGAGACGTACAGTAGTCAGTAAACAAGCCGATGTCACAATCAGTAAAACTAGGAGTATTGGAGAGAAGCACAGGAACGATGTAGCTCTGGATAGGAAAACCCTAATACTGAGCAAGGAGTGGAGTGTGTAGTGTTTCATAGCCGTTCAGGGACGCCAAATATGTAATCATAGTGGCTCTCTGAAGGCACCAGTTCTGTAGGGTTTGGGCATTTACTGAGACAATTATTAATTGTAGCAGTAAATCACAAAATTGATTCTTTTGATGGCTTTAGAATCCAACCATGCGATATAACTCAAACAACGCACACACACAGGTACTAATACACGAGGATACATTTATTAATACATAGAATATGCATGTAAACCTAACAGATCTTATCGAGAGGGTTATCAGAATACAAAAGGTATATATTCAATCAGTTACGAAGTGTTACACATCAAGAGGACATACGTTCAGTATATCATTCATTAAGACCGTTTCGTAAATGAACTTGGTTATAACTTCTACATTAGATACTCAAAACAAGTACATAACTCTTAGGAATTAAATTGATATCAACTGGTTGGGATAACAATTGAATTCTCGAGCTGTAATGCATTGAAGTTGAATACTCATCCAATTTCTTGGGAATTCAGATCTCCTGCGGGCACAAACAATCAGCTGCAGGCTTGTTGCTGTCCAATCCGCGCTCTCTGGCTCCGTGCCAGGCTGTGCTGTGCGGCTTGCGACGGTGCGCTGCTGATGCTCGCTGACCGGCTAGTTAGTGTTGGCTTTAACTAGCAAAGTTTGTGCACAGGAGAAAAGATGACTGTGGATCCCAGCAAGTCAGGAAGAGGACCGGTTCGTTCCTGATGAAGAGCTAGTTCTGAATAGTGATTCAGCTGTCCACAGTTCTGACCTGTCCACGAGGCCTGCTGCTGGTTACTCTCTGGCAACCTCCACTCTAGACTCTTAGAACAAAGGAAAGTTCTGGCACTCGGACACACTGGCCGTTCCGTGGTTGTCCGGGCTGAGTCTCGGGATGGTCAGGAGGCGCGCTGCGAGAATGTCCTGCCCTTGGGAGCCTTCTGCTCCTGGGCCGTCCTGCCCTGGAATTCTCCTTTGAATTCCCTTTAGAACAGTCCACAGAATCCTCTCCAGAATCTTACTGAATCTCCCGAATCTGAATCTTGTTGAATCTGAATCTCCAGGCCTGTGTTGCCTGTTTTTACCTGGAGGAACTTCAGCTTGTTGATTGGCTGAAAGTTCCATGGGCATCAGAGTCCCACGTGGGTTACTCAGCCCTACCAGTCCCTGATTGGTTGATCAAGGTGAGATATGAGTCACTTAGTCCTGACACTTAGTAATGCAGTCCAGATGTCCATCCGGCACTCCCTAGACTGATAGGCGCCAGTGGATGACCATTGATCATGATAGCCAGGCTTAGCTAAGTGCACCCCCCTTTGGGAGCTGTCCTAGGAAACCTTAAATCACCCTAATGGTCTCTCTGTGGCTGCACCACAGAGATGAACAGAGAAATGGGGCCTCATTTGGGAAGCTCAGAAACACTTAATTCTGCCTTATTATTAAGCCTCGCCGCTACATATCCCCCCTTTTTGAAGGTCACGAGGTCCTGAGGCGTTGTTGCCTTCAAAACAAAAACAGAGTTAAGTGATGTCCCTTGCCATTAGAACATTAATCTTAAATGTCCACATTACTCCTCGAGAATTCATACCAGAACCAGCATTGGATACAAACAGGATGAATAACATCTGGAGTATGTATAAACACGGTAGGAGACATTATCTAAGTCTAGGAATTACACATCAGGAAGTTCACTGTCAATATCTGATACCTCTGTGGTAGATATTTGGGGAGAAGTCACTTCCTTTCTTTTGACATGCTACCTTTGACTCATTCATGCTACCCGGAGTACATCTTGATGTGAGAGTACATCATTCAGAGTACACTGTCAGTCATGATCCAGCTACCTGGCAGTAGTGTTACAATAACAACAGTTCCTGTTCCCAGCCCCCCGATAAACCAGAACACCTGTGTTGGGTATCTGCTAGGGTGGTTTGGAGGTTTGTTCCATTAAAGCAAACTCAACTACCTGTACCTCTTCAGGGCTTACTGTTTCTTGGATTTCTATCCAATTCAATAGTGTGGCACCTGAAGGCATCCACGACCTCAAGTTTGGTCTTATATTGTCTGGTTCCAGACCGTACAGTGTTAAGTTCAAGCTGTACTATGGCCTCCTCGGGAACTTACAGGAACTGTTTGATTAGGTAGCTGCATTGCGGTAGCTGTATCATGCCTGTCACAAGTCATAGTGTCAGTTAAATGTGGTGTGTTGACCAGCCATTTACGTCCCACCTGCTCTTCATGGGGTTCATTAACCTCCCTCTGCCCATTAGTAGCTTTACACCCTTCATTGGTGAATCGTTTAGACACAGCCAATGGATAGCTTTGGTAGCCATACCCATCTCAAGATTTGGAACCGAATTCAATCTTGGATTGCCTTCTGGGTGAGCTATGAGCGATGGGGTTAATGTCACATACTCCTCTACTGAGAAGAGTGGAATCGAGTGGGTTGGGATTTGTGCCGTGGTTAGACTGGCTACAGTGGCACTAAACTCCCTTAACAGGTCTTGTGTCAACATTCTGGCCTGTTGCACACAAGCATAAACCCACTGTATAACACCAACAATCATGTCCACTGGTTGGGGAATAAGGTTTAACCCTGTTGCATAGGAAGTTGCCTGTAGGATTTTCCCTAAGCTTTCCAACTTTTGCTGCTGTCGATACAGTCTGTCACTACCCTCTGGCCTCTCTGACACCTGCCTTCTTGGGGCAGTCAGGGTGAGAGTGCCAGTAGCACACAAACCTACCAAAAAGAGCAAACGTGCAACAGTGGCGGCAGCAATCAGTCCTCCCAAAAGTCTTTTAGGGTGGCTGATCCCAGTCATCTCCTTCTGAGTGACTGTTGCCTTTCTAAGCTGGCGCAGCTTGTACATGGTGTCTTTCTCAGTATGCCATGTGGCATCCTGGGGACCAACATCCTGGAAATCTGGGGAGATCTGACGCAGCGGCTGATGCTGCTCCTCCTTTTCCAGGGCATCTGCTTTTTCGATTTGTTCATGCCTGTGCTCTAGGAACCCTGCAGGGGGCGGTGCAGCAGTGGAGCATGCCTGACCCTCGGCTGAGTGGTCATCTGGAGCACCTGAGTGATCTGGGATTGTTACCCCATTCTCACTGTTCAGGTCCACCCTGCACACTTCCTGATTGAGGAATCCCTCTATCGGCATGTTTACAATCGTTCGCTGGGGGTAGGTGTAGGACACCTGCTTGCTCCCCCCTTTCCTCGCTAGGGGTTCAGGGAGCTGCCCCAGCACTGGGATAGCTAGTTCACTGTCTTCGAACTCGCTATCACCCACCAGGCCCATGTCAGTACAGGCGGGGATTCTGACACCCCTCTTTGCGATGTCCTGCACTGGCAGGCGGGTGGCTTGACCATCCAGCTCCAGTCTGGGTGAACCACTGTTGGTCAGACTCAGACTGACAGACTGAGCTGGTGGCTGTAAGAAAACCAGCTCGGCTTTCATTCCCTGTCCCTTCTGGGGGACTGGGTGTGTTGGAAACCCTGCCGTTGAGGCAGGAACAATCAGGTCAGTCTCACTCACTACCTGGTAGTTGTGAGAAATAATGTTACCTGACTGCAGGTTCCCTGGGTCACAGCAGAGGGAATCGGCATCTGGGATCAGGTGTGTCCACAGCGCAGTAGTCTCAGCGTCCAGCTGGACCTCCTGTCTAACCTGTGAATGTTGCACCAGGGGCACCTGGCGGTGGCCCTGTGACAGCTGCTCAAGCAGATCCTCACTAATAGAGGACCTCTCAGGGCTAAGGGTGAGGGCTACATCACCAACCTGCTCTCCTGCCATCTGGATCCCTTCCACCACTGCAGGGTGGTGTTCCTGACCCCTCTTGGGTGCCAGGGTGCACAGGGAAAGCTCCTTTTCATCGCCAGGTGGGGAGATCTGCTCCTCTTTAGGGATGTAAAAGGGGTGTGCTTTACCTGGTGGATCAGGCGGCTGCTTGGAGCACCGCTCCTGTGGCAGGGAGGCTGTTGGGACCTCAGCCGGGACACGACTTCCCTGTATATCCGGGGAACAAGAAAATATTTTTATTTCTTGTCCAGAGGGAACAGAAGGAATCTCCACATAGGCTTCTGTGTTCGGTGGGCACTGTGTGAGCACAGTCTGCCTCTTGGCCCCCCTTTCCTTCTGTACAGAAGGCTTAGGAGCCTTGACCTGTTTCCACACTTTGCCTTTCTGGTGATCCACCAAAGGTTCCACTCTGAGTCGCATACCCTTTTCTTTTTCTACCCGTTTGAGCTTGCCGTGTGACATCAAACACCTTTCAACCTCAGTGTCAATCAGTGTCTCACTGGGTAAGACATCTCCCATGGCAGCCTTGAGGTAAAAGCTTCTTGCTTTTCCTCTGTGTTTTACTGCCTGCTCTGTGACTTCAGGGGTGGAGTCAGCACTCGCTTGGGAGTGGCTGACCTCATCCAGGCAGGAACCCTTCCGCTCAATCAGATAGACTGAGGGAGGGAGAGGGGGCGGGTCTCCGCCTCCTCCAGTGGAGAGTATCAGCTCATTCACGCTTCCGGCAGCCTTGGGGAGCGGTTGTCCCTGTCCTAATAAAGCTTGTTCAAGCCTGGCCAGGCGGGCGGCTACTGAATCCTTTTGTTCAGCCTTTTCTAGCCCTTTCCCTCCCCCGGTGTTCTCATGGCACTTAGGACGCTGGGTGCGGTCCTGTGTGCCTGCTTTGGAACGGGGCTTAGCCAGCTCAGGAGCCTGTGCTCCTTCGAGCAGGAGGGAATTAACCCTGCTGGCTCTGACGGCGAACACAGTCGCTTTAGCAGCTTTTTGCTCAGAGCGACTTTGGACATCATACTCCCAGGCTTTCTGCACGAATCTCTTAATATCAGTCATTTTCATGGTCTGTGCATCTGTATGCATTAAGATCATCTTTCTGACTGATGGGTGGAGATTCGCAATGAATAAACCCTTGAAATGTATGTTCTCTTCGCAACCCTCATCATTTCGCCCTGCAAAATAAGTTCGTCTAAGTCTCTCGTAATATTCGCGAGGGGACTCTGCTCTCTCGTGCTTAATGTTAAGGGCGGCGGCTATCGCGGCAGTCGGGTCAATAAACGCACTGTATTCTTCGATAAGTGCTTGACATAGCTGCTCAAAGTCATTACAGACTTCTTTCATCTGCCTAGCCATCCACTCATGTACAGCTCTGCTGGTAGTTTTCCTGACCAGAAACACTTTCTCCTGTTCTGTGGCGTTTGGCAGGAACTGCAGGTTATACCTGAGGTCTTGAATATAACTCTCGATATTATTCTCTGACACTGCGGGGTCAAATCTCTCTATGTCCTTCGCTAGCTCTCTCAGAGAATGGAGGTTTATTCTCCTAGCTTCTCCGCTGACGGAGATATGACGGAGATCGTGGTCAGACTTGTCGCTGCTAGAGAGAGTGCTTAATAGCGACTCGAATTCAGACCTTTTAGCAACCATCGTTAAACTTAAAGAGTATTACTTTTAAGTACGAAATCACAGTTTAAGATCAAGTATGCAATCAAACCGGTAGATTGCAAAAGATCACAAAACAATCAAGCACTGCTTAAAGAGCAAGTGGAACTTTTTTTCTTTCGGCTTTCAGCACACTGTATTGTCGTGTATGAAACCCGCGGCGTTTTATATGAATTATTCCGCTTGGTTGATTCATTTCAGTCTTGCCACGCCCACCCAGGGACGCCATAAAAATGTAGTGTTTCATAGCCGTTCAGGGACGCCAAATATGTAATCATAGTGGCTCTCTGAAGGCACCAGTTCTGTAGGGTTTGGGCATTTACTGAGACAATTATTAATTGTAGCAGTAAATCACAAAATTGATTCTTTTGATGGCTTTAGAATCCAACCATGCGATATAACTCAAACAACGCACACACACAGGTACTAATACACGAGGATACATTTATTAATACATAGAATATGCATGTAAACCTAACAGATCTTATCGAGAGGGTTATCAGAATACAAAAGGTATATATTCAATCAGTTACGAAGTGTTACACATCAAGAGGACATACGTTCAGTATATCATTCATTAAGACCGTTTCGTAAATGAACTTGGTTATAACTTCTACATTAGATACTCAAAACAAGTACATAACTCTTAGGAATTAAATTGATATCAACTGGTTGGGATAACAATTGAATTCTCGAGCTGTAATGCATTGAAGTTGAATACTCATCCAATTTCTTGGGAATTCAGATCTCCTGCGGGCACAAACAATCAGCTGCAGGCTTGTTGCTGTCCAATCCGCGCTCTCTGGCTCCGTGCCAGGCTGTGCTGTGCGGCTTGCGACGGTGCGCTGCTGATGCTCGCTGACCGGCTAGTTAGTGTTGGCTTTAACTAGCAAAGTTTGTGCACAGGAGAAAAGATGACTGTGGATCCCAGCAAGTCAGGAAGAGGACCGGTTCGTTCCTGATGAAGAGCTAGTTCTGAATAGTGATTCAGCTGTCCACAGTTCTGACCTGTCCACGAGGCCTGCTGCTGGTTACTCTCTGGCAACCTCCACTCTAGACTCTTAGAACAAAGGAAAGTTCTGGCACTCGGACACACTGGCCGTTCCGTGGTTGTCCGGGCTGAGTCTCGGGATGGTCAGGAGGCGCGCTGCGAGAATGTCCTGCCCTTGGGAGCCTTCTGCTCCTGGGCCGTCCTGCCCTGGAATTCTCCTTTGAATTCCCTTTAGAACAGTCCACAGAATCCTCTCCAGAATCTTACTGAATCTCCCGAATCTGAATCTTGTTGAATCTGAATCTCCAGGCCTGTGTTGCCTGTTTTTACCTGGAGGAACTTCAGCTTGTTGATTGGCTGAAAGTTCCATGGGCATCAGAGTCCCACGTGGGTTACTCAGCCCTACCAGTCCCTGATTGGTTGATCAAGGTGAGATATGAGTCACTTAGTCCTGACACTTAGTAATGCAGTCCAGATGTCCATCCGGCACTCCCTAGACTGATAGGCGCCAGTGGATGACCATTGATCATGATAGCCAGGCTTAGCTAAGTGCACCCCCCTTTGGGAGCTGTCCTAGGAAACCTTAAATCACCCTAATGGTCTCTCTGTGGCTGCACCACAGAGATGAACAGAGAAATGGGGCCTCATTTGGGAAGCTCAGAAACACTTAATTCTGCCTTATTATTAAGCCTCGCCGCTACAAGTGTCAGGCTGCTTGAAGTAGACAGATGGGAGAAGGTGTGTCTGATTATTTAATTAGAGACTCCACTGGAATGTGAAGGAGTTGATTGAGGGCAATGAGACCTCCGGGGGCGTGACGCAAATGACATAACACCATTTCCAACTCAATAGGTATGATCAACGATAAAGTGCTGTACATGAAAAAAGCAAAGCTCATGCATAAACTGACTTGGTTTATCCAGTGTGCAGCCCCACCTAGATGAAGCACCAGCAGCCGGAGTGTGCCAGTAGGCTCCCCACACACTAGCTCTCAGAGTGATGGAGAGTGATGGAGCCAGTTCACAGATGGGGATTATTAGGAGGCCAGGAAGGCATTTGACCAGGACACTGGGGTTAACTCCCCAATCGTAAAACCCCAAATTTATCAAAAGAAAAGTTGGTTTAAATGTTGAAAACATAAGTTTTTTTGTCACAGAAGGTGTTATGAATTATAGCATTTATTAGCTTGAGCCACAACTAATAAATAAAATCACAAATCCCAGCAAAGCCCTCTTTTTCTAGGGAAGGAGTGGGAGGAGGGGTGGAGCAGAGGGGGTCAGAGTGGCAGTACTGCTGGTCCAGTTCCTAGGGCAAATCTCTACAGTACTATAGTATAGTAACTAGCAATGTACCAAGCATGATTTGAGAAGTAGACGATACCTTTATTGTTTGAATTGGATGTGTACTTTGCTTTGATATGTCATTCAGTAGGACTACTTTATACAGTGACTGGATGATTCAGTACATAACATATAATGTTTCTGGGTAAATGTCTGCGCTGAAACAATTGTGTCCTGTGAATGAACATCTCTGTGTTAAAATGCATAGAAAATTACAAAACATTCTCAATGAATCTTACAAAACTATCAGTGCACTTGGAACTTATTATACATGGTTCACCTCCATTATAATTTAGGAGAAGCTCAGGGTGGCAGGACAGTAGTCAGTTACCTCCTGGGCAACAGCAGCTTCAGGGAATAAAGTCCTGAGAAAGAAGAGCTGTGAGCTTCCCTACTGAGCCTGTGTCTCTCTGAGCAGAACGATAAAGAGAGAACTGGAGGGAGAGGAAAGAGAGATGAGGAGGAAAGAAGAAGCCAATAAGACTAGAGGACAGGAACAAGAAGCACAAGACCCGAATCCAAGTGCACAATGAGAAAACCAAACTGAAATGATTAAAAAGACACTTTTTCAGGGCGCACATCAACAAAGCAACTCTGATCATTCCATGCCTGGCATGATACACATGGGGTCACTTTCTTGTCCATAAATGTAGACAAATTTAGAGTTATTTTTGGGAATTATGGGAAACGTAAACCGTGTTCCACTGAAGCCACAACACATTGTTGGAGTGTGTTTATAAAAGTGCTTTATAAAGTACTGGAAATAGTGGTTAGAAAATGGATGGATGGACTTTTTCGTTGTCACCAGAGAACACACTTCTCATGAGCAGGAAAATTAAACACCTTGAGAGTCAGAGATGACATATTAGAATTTCTCTCCAGCCTCACAGTCAGAATGATGAAATAATATAATCCCAGTTCTTTCAATACTGTAACTGTGTTAAATGATCACTTGTAGTAGTAAAAAATATAGATTTTTTTTATTTTAAAGTTAAAGTTTTTTTAAGTGCACCTGCAGGAGGTCCCAGCTGCAGCACTGCAGTCGCTGTGCAGTCCTGCTGAGGGAGGTTTTTGTATGGGTGTGTAACACTGTGTTTACACATAACCACTGTGGTAACTCTGACAGTAATAATCTGCTGAATCTTCAGCCTGGACTCCTGTGATGGTCAGAGTGAAGTCCCAGATCCACTGCAACTGAAACGCTCTGGGATCCCAGTATACCGATAAGTTTTACACATTTTTTTGGTGTATCTGAACTTCCCAAAGATCTTATGATGGAAAGGCTATCTATTTTGTAGGACTTTGGAAAGACGTAATATTGTGGTTGGGAATCTTCCAGGATGTTCCACTTGTTATTTAAGATGTAGACCAGAAGCTTGGGGACCACATCTCAGGTGGGTTTTAATAGAACATTAGGGATATGACTGCCAATTGTGTGGTGATTCATAGGACTATTAATATATGATGATTGGCAAGTGTTGTGGAGTGCTGTGTCTTTTTTCCTTTAGTTCCTTCTCTTTAGTGTTCTGTCTGTCCCTCTATTCCAGGTGTGGGCCAGACTGCACACATCCATTCTGACTGTATGGTAATTGATGAGCATCCAGGCATCTAGACACACTGTATGAATCTTCTTCTATATGTAAAGAAGCTTCTGTTGTGCTAATTGCACTAATAGAGATAGCTTTTAAAATTATTTTCAATCAGAGCAATCCAATTGTTAATTATGATATCATTGATGCATTTTCAATTTTTTTTATCATACTATGTTGATCATCACATTCCATTGGAATATCCCTTACTGCCAAACTTTTATTAACTTTTTATTTCTGTATTTTGCTTGTGCAAAATGTTCTCCCTGTGTTCATATGGGTTTCCCATCAGGCGCTCTGGTCTCCTCTCACAGTCCAAATACATTGTTAGAATAACTGGCTGCTGGGAAAATTGACCCCAGTGTGAGTGTTTGTGAGTCTTTTTATGTCTATCTGCCTAGCAACTGACTGGCTTCTCTTCCAGAGTGTATCCTGCCTTGCACCCTTTGCAAGTAATTCAGGTCATGTAGTTTTACAGAGGGTTCTCAATTTACGTGGAGGTTGCATTCGGGAAACCCACGTGTACTGTAAATTTCGTGTATTTTTAAACACATTTTTCCTATTTAAAATATTGGTAATTTCTATAGTTGCATTCCGCACAAGTAAGTTTGACTCTGCTTACACACTATAGATGTGAATGATGGGACGTGGCATTCGCTAAATACCTTCAATACATCAACTTGTACTATGTATAAAATAAAAACACATGTATAAAATAAAAATTCCCAATGCACCAATGAGACACTCGCATCAAGCGGCCAACTGCATAACTATGTGGTGCTCGTTATTTTGACTCGCACTACATAATTCAAACAAAAATATACTTAAGGGTATATGGTTTTAAAAACGCATATTTCAAACTCCCGTAAGACTGTACCGTAAGACTTGCGCCCCTGTACTGGGTTCTGTGGTAAGAAAATGGACGGATGGACTTTTTGGTTGAATATGGTGGCATATGTGATTGGTATCTCTCTGTCCAGTCAGTATGATTGTAATGAGAAATAATATAATCACAGTTCTTTGAATACTGTGACTGTGTTAAATTATCTCTTACAGTAGTATAATAAACTTGTAAGTGCACCTGCAATAAGTTCCAGCTGCAGCAGTGCAGTTGCTGTGCAGCACTGCGGAGGGAGGTTTTTGTACGGCTGTGTAACACTGTGTGAACACACCACCACTGTGGTAACTCTGACAGTAATAATCTGCTGCATCTTCAGCTTGGACTCCCGTGACGGTCAGAGTGAAGTCAGTCCCAGATCCACTGCCACTGAAACGCTCTGGGATCCCAGTCTGACGGGTAGTTGCTCTATAGATCAGGAGTTTAGGAGCTTGTCCAGCTTTCTGTTGGTACCAGGCTAACCAATTGTTATTATACACTGCAGGACTAGTCTTACAGCTCACAGTGACTGTCTGACCAGGGGGAACAGATTTCACTGCTGGAGTCTGAGTCACAGTAACCTGTCCACTGGATTCTGAAAACAAGAAAAAACACAGTGCAGAAATTTAATAACTAGAATGCTTCAATTTCTTTAAGCTATTTTACACTTATCTGTAAAGCTTGTTTACATCATATACCAACTGCTTTATACTCCATCACAAATTAAAAAAAAATGTTCACATCAACACCTAGCCAAGTATTAAATCTTACCCTGAGCAGAGATGAGGAGTGTCCAGAGGAAGATGGTGATGAAGGTCATTGTTGCTGTGGGTTCTGTTGCCATGAAGATCAGCTCTCAGTCATAAAGTGTTAAACTCACACTATAAACACTCCCAGAGCACTGAAGCATGTGCTGCCAATGCAAAGTGTCTCTGCTATGCAAATTGTCTTCCTGGGTTCAGCAGCACTTGTAGCCAGTCAGAGCTGGAAACACAGGCTTGGTGCTGTGTGTTGTAACAGAGCAAGATGAGCAGTTTAGCATGAACACTCCTAGGCAACAGGACTAGACAGAGAGCAGCTTTATAAGGAGCAGAGAATAAGACACAATCAGCTGAGCTCAACACAGCTGGAATGGAGTGGAATGTGGAGAGTCTGGTTAAAGCAGCACTTGGCTCTGTGTGTTCAGACACTGGAGAACAGATGCAATAATTCTCAAAATGTAATATTATAAGTTATCAGTTAACCTCTTCTTAATTTTCAATGACACAGATGATTCCCTCCAGAATTCCAGCACTTTATGTGTGGGGCTGGAGAGACGCTGGCAGTGTATTCTCAAACACTGTATTTTCTATATTTACCAAAATCGCTTTGTTACAAATTGTTTTTGCACTTGAAAATCTTTACTGTACCTTATCTTTAAGAATGGATCTTATACTTCTCTTGACTGGTTAAATAAAATGATCAAAAAAGGTATAAGCTGCTCAGAGACATAAGAAAGATTATAAACAAGGAGGCTAGTGGACCCATCTTACTTTCTTGGTTTCAGTTACTGTGGATAATTGGAAGGTTGTGGGTTTAAATACCAGCTAGACCACTGCTGTTGTGCCCTTTTAGAATGCACTTCACCCAGATTGCTGCAGCACAATGCTTAGTTGGATCAATGAGCTTTAAAGCAGATTAATTGGTGATTTTTGATGTTCATCCAACCTCTTCTTGAATAGAATCGTCTTCAACACCACAGCTGTGACAGCTTCCACGTACCTACATGTGCATGTGTAAAGAGGTACCTCTTGTTCTTAATGCTTTCCACTCTGTGGTGGCTCAAGCCAAGGCTTTGTCCAGGGCCTCTCCTGGGAGAGAGAATTGGACACAACTGCCCTGACTGCCTGGTCAGTGTCCTGTGTGACTGGAATGCCACTGGAGCTCATGTGATTGGTCCAGTGAGCAGGGCGGCCATGGGCACAGGAGAACAGGGACACTGCCCAGGGCCCCGAGGCCACCAGGGGACCCCCTCAATGTGCAACACAACATCTTTTAATCTGCAATTTCTATTGTGAGCAAAACATTCCCTTTAGTGGCTCTTCTCTTGCTGCTGTGGATTATTCTAATGGGAGCTGACTGATTCACATTACCTGCAATGGTACACAAACCTGCTGCAAATCAGCACTGCCTGTCCAAACAAATACATGACTGTGAGTGTACAGTACAAAAGACTATTCCACAATTATATGTAATCAGTTACGCTGGGACCGTGGATGGAGAAAGGGGCATGGAGAATTAATCATTGCCAGAGTCTGTTCAGTGGTGAAGATTTGTAGATTTTATTGGAGAATAATAATGGAGACAATAAAGCAGTTGGTGGCCGAGCTGCGCAGGTGTAGTAGGTAAGAGAACGGCAGAAGGAGATATGCACAGTGAAGCAGGCAGGAAGTCCTGGAGAGTGTGGAGCAGGAGCCAACACTCACTCTGGGGTAGAGGACTCAAGATCTGCTTAAATAGTGTGAGGTTCCCTTAACGAGGTGATAAGCCTGGCCTGGGCTCGTTTGGGATGGCCCTGACGAGCTCCTTCCACATGTAAGAGATGATATTAATACAAGAGCACTGGAGCTCGTCAGGGCATCACATACTGTAATCAACATGAAAACATTCTATTTTCCTTACGGTATCTCCTGTATTTCATTAAATGGGGGTTTGTAAATCCAAACCCCTGTAGTCTTCAGCTTGCAGTCACTCTCCCAGTGACAGAGGCAGGAGCAGAGAGGAGCTGTTCAAAGCTCATGATTAAAACATACCTGAAGGCAGTCATGATACAAGGCTGTCTCAGTGGACTGGCCATCATCAGTCACGCAGTGGGTCAACTACTATGTGTTAATTTCATCGAATAAACCTTTCCTATTCCCTCAGACTTACTGATCTCACCTCCCTTGTTATTAAGTGGAATTACTGTTATTATTTAATTAATTCAGGTGGGTAGCTGCGTCAGCATGCGTAGGCTGCAAAGGAACAAGTAATAGGTTTATTCCATGCTGAAAAAAAGAAGAAAGAGAACACAACGTTTCGGCCATGGAGCCTTCTTCAGGTGTGAGAGAGACAAGGCAGTAGGCAAAGGTAAAGTAGCGGGAGAACAAAGGTTGGGAGGGGGGAGGAGTGAGAGGCGGGAGCAGGGGACAGAAAGAGAGGCCAATCAAGAGGTGTGAGAAGTCAGAAGTCAGAATGGGTGCAGAGAGGTGTGAAATGAAACTTCCAATGAATAGAGAAAATTTAAAAGAACAGTAGTCTGTCGTTAAGAGAAGGGAGAATGTGTGATCCTAGCTACAGAATCATTTTGGTTTCGGTGGTCTTTCTGATGTATGAGTTCGGAAAACCGTCTTTGAGAACACAGACAGAGAGATTAGAGTGGTCGTGGCCGTCAGAGGTGAAATGAGAAACAATGGGCTTGGAGAGATCTTTAATCTTCACAGCCCTGACGTGTTCTCTGAAGCGGTCTCCGAGTCTCCTTCCTGTTTCTCCAATGTACTGTAGATGGCTGGGCATTTACTGCAAGAGATACAGTAAATAAGGTTGTTGGAGGTACAAGATGCTGTTTGGGTGATCCGGAATTGTCTTGAGGGGCCTTGAATGAGTGTGGTGGTGGATGTGTACTTGCAGGTGATACAGCAAGCTCTGTTGCAAGGGAAAGTGCCTGGTGTGGATGGTTGTTGAGAGCGGTCGAGGGAGCTGTGAACAAGGAGGTTACGCAGAATTATTTAATTAATTCCTTTCTACAAAGGTTTAAATGCAGTAATTTTTAAGTTATGCTTTGCTATAATTTTGAAGTGAAAGGGATCCTTTTAAAATCTGGGCTTTTTGTTCTTGTTTGTAGCTTGTTTATTAAGTGTTCCTCAAAGCTGGTTAATAAATGTTCTAGTTCTGTAGTTCATGTATTTAATTGTTCTATGAAATAAGCTTGTGTTGGGAGCTGATAATAGTAGTGTCTGTGCAAATCATGATCTAGAGGGGCCGCTTTCCAAGATCTTGCCCCCAAACTGGGTTTAGGAAACTGACTAGTTTGTATGTGGTAATTAAATATGGTTTAAAACTGTGTGTAAATCCTTGAATTTTTCAATTCAGTTTGGTTCATTGTATTAAGAGATTGTTAATTAGAAAATTGTTGTGTATAATTAATCAAATCATTTATAAACACTGAAATAAAGCCATCCCACCTTTTGTTTTGGCTTCAGTGATAAGGTGATAGATGTTGTTTCTTTTTTAATAATTATAACCTGAATTTAGTCTGTAACAGTATGCCTTTCTACACCTGGTTATACCTATCGAATGAGGAGCAGTGGAAAGAGACCTCCTCCTGGTCAATCTTGTTTCTTTTGTACTGGCTGACTGGCATCACAAAGATCGAAGCTGTTCCTCTGTCAGAGTCTCTCCAGCTCTCATTGACCGTATTCGTCTGTGAGCTCCTGTACTCCTAGACTCCTCACTCTGCAAACCCTGGAACCTTCAGCTTTCACTACCTCCTGTCCCCATCCGGGGCTGCTGCTAGAACTGGCACCCTTCTGGGGTGATCTGTCACAGACTCTGGAATCTCCCCATGAGACAGGATGTTAGAGAATATTTTGTAAACCAAATTTTTTTGCAAGAAGAGGATACTGTGCAAATAATAGGCTGAGAGTATTTAAACAACTGTAGAGATTAGTGAGGAAGATCAGAAACAGAAACTGCAGTGTTAAACATAATTAATGTGCATTAATTCTTTTATGGGTCTTGTCTTTTCAAACAAGACAGGGGCAAGCAGACGTGACAGAAACTTTAGCAAACGAAGCAGACTTTATAGTGCTTAAAAGATAAATCATTTTTTAAAATAATCAAGCAATAAAAGGACCCAGATATAAAAATGGAGTACAGAGAATTGCAAATACAGGTTGAAAAAGATATTAGAAAGGCCAAAGGAAAATTGAAATGGAGGCTAAAACCAAAAACAAAAGTTCTTTCAATCAGTTCTTTCACAGAACTCTTCCAGCAGCAGCTCAACACTGGGGCTGTACCCAGGAGCTGGAGGATTGCTAATGCAGCACCCATCCACAAGGGTGACAATACTGACCCAATTACAGACCAGATCACATCACTTCTATAACATGTGAGCTTATAGAAACTATTATTACATCTAATCATCTATTTGGAAATAACATTCGAATCAAAATGAATATAGAAAAGGTAGGTTTTGCTTCACTTCCTTATTATATCAAACAAGAGCAGTAATGAGCATGCCCTGAGCATATGATATGGTCATTATTTAGATCTTCCAAAGTTCCTCATGAAAGATAAATTTTCAGATTACAAGCAGAAAACACTTAGTTAAATGTGTGCATGTGGACTGAGAACTGGTGAAAAAAACCAGTCCCAAGGGGCACTACTGTATATGAGGACCTGCCTCCGAATTGATATAAAGGATTTAGATTCTGGTTAAATTAGTCAATTTAACAAATGACAAGAAATTAGGAGGGTTTGCTAATAATTCAAAAGTAGTTAATTTCATTTAAAAATATTTGGATACAACTCAAGAGTAGATGTTTGCATGCAGGTACAGTATGGAAGTAAAAAAATAAACTACTCTATACATAAACATAAAATTGGAAACACTGAGCTGGAAGAGGTTGCTTACTGTATGAAATAGACCTGGATGTTGTGAGGAAGTGATAAAAAAGACAAACACAACTTTAGGCTTTTTGAAATAATTCTCACAAGTGTAGTATCCAAATCAAGGGATGTTCTGTTAAAATTGTACAATACACTAGTTAGGCTTCAGTTAGAATATTGAACACAATTCACCACATTGTGTACCTGGAATCAGTCCAGTGAAGAGGAGCCAGATTCAGAACTATGAGGGAACTTTATACAAGTTCTCAAAACCTTGAAACAAATTGAGAAGATCAACACAGCAGACAAACTAGAGGACAAAAGGGGAAATATGTAGAAAAATATTTCAATTCAGGAACAGAAGGCATTTCTTTGTACAGAAGATTGTGGGAAAATGGAACAAGCTTTCTGGTCACCACCAGTGTGTAGCCCCTACCTAGCCAGAGTGCGCCAGTGCACTCTACAGATCAGCTATTAGTGGGGAGGAGAGTGGAGTGATGAAGCCAGTTCAGAGATGGGAGTTATTAAGAAGCCATGATTGGTAAATTTGTCCAGGACAGTGGGGTAACACCCCTACACTTTTCTAGAAAAACCCTGGGATTTTTAATGACCACAGAGAGTCAGGGCCGTGGTTTTACTGTTTGTCTCATCTGATGTACAGCACCTTTTTACAGTACAGTGTTCCCATCATTATGCATGAGGACCCACACAGACTGCAGGGTGAGCAAAAGGATTCCACTGGACTCCGGGTTTGGCCGCAAAATTAGGAAGACTCACTGTTGGTGTAACTTTGTAATAAACACTTTATTAATTGGACATTGGTATATTGAGGTGAATGAGTGCTCTGTTGATGGATAATTTGTTTATTCTATTTATAGCCAGAAGCCATATCACTCTGCAACTCACAACTAGCAACCCACTGAAACAAAGCAGGTGTGAGCTTGGTCAGTACCTGGATGGGAGACCTCCTGGGAAAAACTAAGGTTGCTACTAGAAGAGGTGTTAGTGGGGCCAGCAGGGGGTGCTCACCCTGCAGTCCATGTGGGTCCTAATCCCCCAGTATAGTGACGGGGACACTATACTGTACACAGGCACTGTCCTTCAGATGAATCGTAAAACCAAGGTCCTGACTCTCTGTGGTCATTAAAAATCCCAGGGCATTTCTTGAAAAGAGTAGGGGAGTAACCCCGGCGTACTGGCCAAATTTTCCATTGGCCCTTACCAATCATGGCCTCCTAATAGTCCCCATCTATGAATTGGCTTTATTATTCTGCTCTCCTCCCCACTGATTGCTGATGTGGGGTGTGCGTTCTGGCGCACTATGGCTGCCGTCACATCATCCAGGTGGATGCTGCACATTGGTGGTGGTGGAGAGGAGTGCCCATTAACTGTAAAGCGCTTTGAGTTGAGTTACCAGAAAAGCGCTATATAAGTGTAAGCAATTATTATTATTTATTATTAATTATATATCCTGTAGTGGCATCTAGAAGTAAAACTGAGAACTGACATTGAGCTGGTCTCTGGAGTTGATCCAATACATTTTTGGTCAGGTAGATAATCATGTTCCTAAACCCACTAATGTCTTATTTGCACTTGAAATGTATGATTATATACTGTATGCATCTGGTATGGGTATTTGATATGTACCTACTATGTGTTTTGCACAATAATACATGTAATCACCGCTCAGGTGCAGAGTATTTTTAATCTGCATCAGTGCAGCCTGTTGATTTGTGCTCTGAGGGAAGAATGAGTTGCCACAGAACTGATGCAACAGGAAATGGTTTGTGTTAATGTGTAGCTTTTTAATCTAGGAACATTTCCAAAGGCCCATATGGTGATTAACATACTGTAACCCATCTAAAGTAATTTTGTTGGTAAAATGCTACATATGAGCCAGCCATCTGCTGACTGAGACTGCAACTCCTAACCTTGATTCCTCTGTCTATCAGTTAGCTTGCTGTGCAAATTATAAATCAATTATCAATTATATATTAATGTGACATATAATAAATGTTTTGGTATACCTCCCCACCCCATGTAGAATAAGTCTTATTTGTACATATTCTTATCATACAACACAGCCAGTGATCACACATTGAGTTCATACAAAAGTTCACCACAAGGCATCTTAGAATATTCTGATCATATTCAGTAGTTTAAATCTACCACAGAAGGGATTAAAGTTTTAATTTAATAATATGTTGTTCTGTTAATTTTCCTCAAAACATTCTGTATTATATTACTCGCTGTTCTCTGGTGGCATTAAATGATTAAAGTCCCAGTGATTTTAACCAGGAAGGTAATTGCTTTGGTCTGTTTCACACAGTAAAAAAATGAAATTATATACACAAAAACAAGACAAACTAACTCACAATACTTAAGAGAGCAATAGATATTCTCACCCCTCTACTTTGATTGAAATCTAAACAGGACAATCACTATGTTTGTAAAATTCTGCACCGAAGTTCATCAAAGTTCTGCATATGTCCAACTTGCTTCGAGGCCGGTCATTCCTCTTCACTCTGCCTGTCCTGGTGTAAATCAGGGATGGTTCAATGCTTTAGCCAGAAAACGATTTTTCTTCTTCAGGCTGTGTGTGAGAAATCTGTTTTTATACATTATAATTGTGGACAGCTGGGTCTTTGCAGTAAGACTACTGTAGCAGTCCCTGTGTCCCCAGGAAGCAGTGATTTCATGAGGAAGCCATGAGGATAGTGAAGATTAGAAATGTGCAGATTAGAAGAGGTTTTGTGGGGAACAGACCTCACTCTTCAATATGAATAACCCAGAGACATCATGTACATAATATCCTTTCCTTCAGTGTGGACTGGTAGTCAAGACATGTGAATTGACCGCAAGTTTTTGAGCTTTCTTTTTTTAAAAGAGTAAGTGTCTTCTATAACCTTGTCTAAAACACTTATTTATTATAATGATTCCTTTAGGAGATGGTTTCATTGACTAAATCATTGTGCTGTTACACCGGAGAGAGCAATGCCCTGTTTTGTGGTCAATGTTAATAACACTCTGTGCTGCTTCTTGGGGTTCTGTTTGATTAACACATCTGAATGAAAAACATCCAGATCCCCATTGTCTCACAGTGGCTTCTGTGATCTGTCTGTAGATATGGAGTGTATTGCTTTCTATTTTAAATAAACAATAAATAGCACAGAGATAATATAGATGTCTAGTTATGCTAAATTTAGACATATTTTGTTTGATGGCAGTTATTAGCTGAAATGCTAATAATTTATCTGATATTTTCAGTTTCATAGCCTATCAAGTTTAATACTGAAATACATCTAGACATTCTTTCTATATGTTTATTACTCAACATTTATAAATCTTTACAAACTCATCTCTGCTCAGTGTGATTGTAGCAGCTCTGCAGTTGTTCTCAGTCTCAGTCCTCTGTGGTTCCTGTTGATGAGCCAGAGCAGTTCCTGCAGAGCTGAGGGAGGTTTTTGTACAGATGTGTATCACTGTGTGAGAGGAGTACTGTCATACTTCTGACAGTAATAATCTCCTGCATCTTCAGCCTGGACTCCAGTGATTGTCAGTGTAAAGGCTGTTCCAGACCCACTGCCTTTGAATCGATCAGGAACCCCAGAATAGTGTGTTGTTGCAGCATAAACCAGGAGCTGTGGAGCCTGACCAGGTTTCTGCAGGTACCAGTTCATGTAGCTGCTAACAGACTGACTGGCTGTACATCTGATTCCAGTCCTCCGCTGGCCTTGCTACAGAACCTTCTATTCCTCTGATTGTTTATTCCCGGCGCACTCCCCCCCATTGACCCTGCTGTCTACTTTCCACACATTTCAGGTGGGTTTTAATAGGACTTTAGGGATATGACTGCCCATTGTGTGGTGATACATAGGACTATTACTATATGATGATTGGCAAGTGTTGTGGAGTGCTGTGTCTTTTTTCCTTTAGTTCCTTCTCTTTAGTGTTCTTGTCTGTCCCTCTATTCCAGGTGTGGGCCATACTGCATACATCCATTCTGTTACTCAATTACTCAACATTCTATTCTGTGTGGTAATTGATGAGCATCCAGGCATCTAGACACACTGTATGATTCTATATGTGAAGAGTCTTCTGCTGTGCTAATTCTACTAATAGAGATAACTTTTTAAATCATTCTCAATCAGAGTAATCCAATTGTTCATTATGATATCAATGATGTGTTTTCAAATTATTGTCAGACTATGTTAATTAGCAGATTCAATTGGAATATCCCCTACTACCAAACTTTTATTAACTTTTTATTTCTGTATTTTGTTTTTGCTACATAATACTAGTTTCTGAATACCCTTTCACTCACCAGATATTCTATAAATACCAGTGTCTCGTATCTGAAGTCAGAGAAATTATTTTTTATAAAAAGTCCATCTTAATTGCAATTTCCTCTTACAATGTTTCTGATAGCACAGTCTGATTTGTATTTTTGTTTTTATATTGTCATACTTGTTTAATTAGTCTGTTTATTCGATTTTTTGTATGTGAGCTTTTTGGATGATCATGTTCTTACTTCTCTTTCAATGTAGAATCAGAAGCATTCTCATAATTTTCTAATCATCTTTGTGTGCCTTGAGCAAGCAGAAAGGGCTCAAGAATGTAGCTGAAGAGGCCCCTGTCTTTAGCTCCATATGGCTCTCATGCTGTGATCTCAGCCACAGAATGACCTGGTGCTTTTTGTGTGTGGGGAAGTGAGAGAGATGAGTTTGTCTTTCGCAGGACTGTGATGACCCAGTACTCTCCATGATGGATGTTTGCTGCTGGTGGCTGGATGTCTAGCAGGAAGTCATCTGGACATGATCATAAGGTCCAAGGTCACTGTTCATCACCCAAAGGAAGATCCACCAGTAGGAGATCTGTAGGGTGGTACCAGAACTTAACCTGACTGTCAGGAGTGATCTGGCTGCTGAGGATTGGGATCCGTTGCGGGGCTCTTCTGAAGGGGATCTTTGGTTCAGAGAGGGGATGCCAAGACGTGGTCGAGAGAAAAGCAGGGTTCAAAATCCAGGAAGGCGTCAAGGGTGCGTTGGTACAGAATTGGGAGGTGAAGGCATAGTCGAGGAAGAGAGGCAGGGTCCAAAATCCAGGAAAGCATAGTAGAAGCGTCGGTACAGAATCGGGAGGCGAAGGCGTAGTCGAGGAAGAAAGCCAAGGGTTTAAATAGGGTGGAGAAGATTGGTGCGTGCACATTTGGGAAGGGAAGAGCTCATGGGAATGCGGGAGCACTTGCATGCGCGAGTGCAATTCGTGACACTGACAGCATCTCAGCCAATCACCAGCTGTGATCTACAGAATTGTCTCCAAGATATTCTTTCTGCAACAGAAGAAATCTTGTGTTCGTGAACCAACTGTTATTTTGGCTGTCTATTTTAAAATATGACAATTGGACTCTTGTCTAAGTTCTCCCACCTGTCTACCTTGTGGCCAGTCACAGGAAAACAAACTGTGTACAAATTTTGTTTTTAAAGACTGAAGTTCAGCAAGACATATCATCCACAGGTGAAGCCAGCTGCCTGTCTGACTGTGTTTCCACAGCAACCAGCCTGATTGGTAGAACTAGCCAACTCCACAGCACCTATGCTGCTGGGAAAATTGACCTTGATGTGAGTGTTTGTGTCTGTGTGTCTGTCTGCCCCACAGCCTCACTGTCAAAATGATTTAAATAAGAAATAGAATAATCACAGTTCCTTCAGTACTGTGATTGTGATACATTATCTCTTACAGTAGTCTAATAAACTTGTAAGTGCACCTGCAGGAGGTCCCAGCTGCAGCAGTGCAGTCTCTGTGCAGTCCTGCTGAGGGAGGTTTTTGTACGGCTGTGTAACACTGTGTGGACAGATCTTTACTGTTGATGTAGTGGAAACTCTGACAGTAATAATCTGCTGCATCTTCAGCCTGGACTCCTGAGATGGTCAGAGTGAAGTCAGTCCCAGATCCACTGCCACTGAAACGCTCTGGGATCCCAGTCTGACGGGTAGTTGCGTAATAGATCAATAGTTTAGGAGCTTCTCCAGCTTTCTGTTGGTACCAGGCTAAGTAGTGCTTAGAGTTATAAACATACACAGCAGGACTGGTCTTACAGCTCACAGTGACTGTCTGTCCAGAGAGAACAGATTTCACTGTTGGAGTCTGAGTCACAGTAACCTGTCCACTGGATTCTGAAAACAAGACAAAACACAGGAATTTTAATTTCTTTTAGCTATTTTATACTTTTCTGTAAAGCTTATTTACACAATATGATAACAGCTATATACTCCAGATATCAAAAAGTATATTAAGGTCAACACCTATCCAGTAATTCATTATAATACATACTTTTTCTAAACATGTAAATATATTTGCCTCAGAAAACACATTTACTACTCTTCTATTGATGCTCTTTAAATTTTAGATTCATTCTAAATGTATTCAGTTCTTGAAACTTTAACTTTTAAAAGATAATATTGTGAAATTAATGATAACAAAATAAAAATAATAGAATTAGAGAAGTATTTTCTATACCCCTCACCTTGAGCAAAGAGCCCCAGTGTCCCCAGCAGTAGAATCAGAGGCATCATTGTCCTGTGTGTGTCAGTGACTCTGAAAGGGCTGAACAGTGACTGATCCACACTGTGAGTCTTAAAGTGTTTGGAGCAGTGAGGCAGCACAGGTATGCAAAGCTCCTTCCTGTAAACAAATCCTGTCACAGACGGTTAGAAAAGGCCTGAGCTGGGAGAACAGGTGCAATCTGCAAGGGTTGGGTCTGTTGTTATGTGTATATAATATGTAGTGCATGTACTGCTAGATCAGTACTCTGATGTTAGACCTCTACCACATTTAGACTCTGCATATACACCTCTTAAAAACAACAGCCTTTTCTCTAAACATTCTGAAAGCATTGATCCAACAGAGACTCACCTTCCCCCGGAAGTCCTCTTGCCAGCACTTGGGGATCCCAGTCCTCCACTGGCCTTGCTTCAGAACCTGCTATTCCTCTGTCTGTTTATTCTCAGCAAACTCTCCCCAGTGACCCTGCTGTCTACTTTCCACACAACTCCTCTCGCGCTGGTCTCCCCACCTTCTCCACAGACAGGTCCCAGTCTGCAGACTGCAGCCTTCACTCGCTCCCAGCCTAGTCAGCCCACACATCTCTCGCTCTCTGCTTCCTGCTCACTGCCTCACCTCCATCTCATCTCTCTGATCTCCCAAAGATCCCTGAAGTCCTGCGCTTGGGGCTGAACCTGTCATTTCACTGCAGGGCTTAATAGCTTACATGATATACAACTTATTGATACAACACCAGAACATGTATATTAAACTATCAGTCTTGATAGAATACAGTGCCTTGCGAAAGTATTCGGCCCCCTTGAACTTTTCAACCTTTTGCCACATTTCAGGCTTCAAACATAAAGATATAATTTTTTTATTTTATGTGAAGAATCACCAACAAGTGGGACACAATTGTGAAGTGGAACGAAATCTATTGGATTTTTGAAACTTTTTTAACTAATAAAAAAATGAAAAGTGGGGCGTGCAAAATTATTCGGCCCCTTTACTTTCAGTGCAGCAAACTCACTCCAGAAGTTCAGCGAGGATCTCTGAATGATCCAATGTTGTCCTAAATGACTGATGGTGATAAATAGAATCCACCTGTGTGTAATCAAGTCTCTGAATAAATGCACCTGCTCTGTGATAGTCTCAAGGTTCTGTTGAAAGTGCAGAGAGCATCATGAAGACCAAGGAACACACCAGGCAGGTCCGTAATACTGTTGTGGAGAAGTTTAAAGCCGGATTTGGATACAAAAAGATTTCCCAAGCTTCAAACATCCCAAGGAGCACTGTGCAAGCGATCATCTTGAAATGGAAGGAGTATCAGACCACTGCAAATCTACCAAGACCTGGCCGTCCCTCTAAACTTTCAGCTCAGACAAGGAGAAGACTGATCAGAGATGCAGCCAAGAGGCCCATGATCACTCTGGATGAACTGCAGAGAACTACAGCTGAGGTGGGAGAGTCTGTCCATAGGACAACAATCAGTCTTACACTGCACAAATCTGGCCTTTATGGAAGAGTGGCAAGAAGAAAGCCATTTCTCAAAGATATCCATAAAAAGTCTCGTCTAAAGTTTGCCACAAGCCACCTGGGAGACACCCCAAACATGTGGAAGAAGGTGCTCTGGTCAGATGAAACCAAAATCGAACTTTTTGGCCACAATGCAAAACGATATGTTTGGCGTAAAAGCAACACAGCTCATCACCCTCAACACACCATCCCCACTGTCAAACATGGTGGTGGCAGCATCATGGTTTGGGCCTGCTTTTCTTCAGCAGGGACAGGGAAGATGGTTAAAATTGAGGGGAAGATGGATGCAGCCAAATACAGGACCATTCTGGATGAAAACCTGTTGGAGTCTGCAAAAGACCTGAAACTGGGACGGAGATTTATCTTCCAACAAGACAATGATCCCAAACATACAGCAAAATCTACAAAGGAATGGTTCACAAATAAACGTATCCAGGTGTTTGAATGGCCAAGTCAAAGTCCAGACCTGAATCCAATCGAGAATCTGTGGAAAGAGCTGAAAACTGCTGTTCACAAACGCTCTCCATCCAACCTCACTGAGCTCGAGCTGTTTTGCAAGGAAGAATGGGCAAGAATTTCAGTCTCTCGATGTGCAAAACTGATAGAGACATACCCCAAGCGACTTGCAGCTGTAATCGCAGCAAAAGGTGGCTCTACAAAGTATTAACGCAAGGGGGCCGAATAATTTTGCACGCCCCACTTTTCATTTTTTTATTAGTTAAAAAAGTTTCAAAAATCCAATAGATTTCGTTCCACTTCACAATTGTGTCCCACTTGTTGGTGATTCTTCACATAAAATAAAAAAATTATATCTTTATGTTTGAAGCCTGAAATGTGGCAAAAGGTTGAAAAGTTCAAGGGGGCCGAATACTTTCGCAAGGCACTGTATATTTGTAAAATGATCTGCTGTGATAGGAAAGATTGATCATTCCCTCAGGGATTGCCAAGATAAGACAATAACATCAGAGTTAATATATTTCACATATGTGAACTCTAATGTTCTCATATCTCATAACGTTATTTGAATATAAAAGCTGAATAAATCACAAAAAAATAATAAATCACATTTATTCTCACATACAAGTAAATATGCTTTCACTATCATGAACTATCAAACGTGTCAAGACAAATTTTGGCATTCATATATATATATTTTTTTGCGCCTGAACTTCCCAAAGGTCGATCTGTTTTGTAAGACATTGCAAAGATGTAATTTTGTGGTTGGGAATCTTCCAGGATGTTCCACTTGTTATTTCAGATGCAGACCAGAAGCTTTGGGACCACATCTCAGGTGGGTTTTAATAGGGCTTTAGGGATAGACTGCCAATTGTGTGGCGATTCATATGACTATTACTATATGATGATTGGCAAGTGTTGTGGAGTGCTGTGTCTTTTTAACTTTAGTTCCTTCTCTTTAGTGTTCTGTCTGTTCCTCTATTCCAGGTGTGGAATACATCCATTCTGACCGTGAAATAATTGAAGAGCATCCAGGTATCTAGACACACTGTATGATTCTATATGTGAAGATTGCTTCTGCTGTGCTAATTGTGCTAATAGAGATAGTTTTTAAAATCATTTTCAATCAGAGCAATCCAATTGTTCATTATGATATCATTGATGCATTTTCAATTTTTTTATCATACTATGTTAATCATCACATTCCATTGGAATATCCCTTACTTCCAAACTTGTATTACCTTTTTATTTCTGTATTTTTCTTGTGCAAAATGTTCTCCCCGTGTTCATATGGGTTTCCCACCAGGTGCCCTAGTCTCCTCTCACAGTCCAAATACATTGTTAGAATAACTGGCTGCTGGGAAAATTGACCCCAGTGTGAGTGTTTGTGTGTCTTTTTGTGTCCATCTGCCTAGCAACTGACTGGCATCTCTTCCAGAGTGTATCCTGCCTTGCACCCTTTGCAATTAATGCAAGTCATGTAGTTTTACAGAGGGTTCTCAATTTACGTGAAGGTTCCGGAAACCCGCGTGTACTGTAAATTTTGTGTATTTTTAAACAAATGTTTCCTATTTAAAATTATAGTCCTGTAAATGCTATAGTTGAATTCCGCATGCGTAAGTTTGGCTCTGCTTACACCCTATAGATGCGAATCATGGGACGTGGCATACGCTAAATACTGTACCTTCAATACATCAACTTGTAACATGTATAAAATAAAAACACAGTTTACACAGACATGTATACAGTACATGAACATACATAAAATACATAAAATATTAGTAAGCTTCAATACATTAACTTATAAAATAAAAACACAGTTCACACAGACGTGTATTCACGAACATACATAAAATATTAGTCAGCATCAGTTATGTTTATTGTAAAGGGAATTTGAGAGAGAGTGAGAGAAAATGCGAGAGAGAAAAAAATTCTCAACAATAGCATCACTGTGTACCAGTATTTCCAAAACGCCAATGAGACACTCAATGGTGTAACTATACGGCACACGTCATTCAGACAAAAATATACTTAACGGTATATGGTTTTAAAAATGCATGTTTCAAACTTGCGTAAGACCTGAACCCACTGTTACAGTATATTGTATTTTGTATGTATGTGTAACTTATGAATTTTCTTTTTTTTCTTCTATCTTTTTTTGTATCTCTGTTATTTCAAGCACACCAAAAAAATGAGAAATAATATAATCACAGTTATTTTAACAGTGTGACTGTATTAAATGATCTTTTATAAAAGCAAAATAAACTTGTAAGTGGACCTGCAGTACGTCCCAGCTGCAGCAGTGCAGTCCTGCTGAGGGAGGTTTTTGTACAGCTGTGTAACACTGTGTGAACAGATATTTACTGTTGATGTAGTGGTAACTCTGACAGTAATAATCTGCTGCATCTTCAACCTGGACTCCTGTAATGGTCAGAGTGAAGTCAGTCCCAGATCCACTGCCACTGAAACGCTCTGGGATCCCAGTCTGACGGGTAGTTGCATAATAGATCAGGAGTTTAGGAGCTTCTCCAGCTTTCTGCTGGTACCAGGCTAAGTAGTGTTTAGAGTTATAAACATACACTGCAGGACTGGTCTTACAGCTCACAGAGACTGTCTGTCCAGGGAGAACAGATTTTTCTGCTGGAGTCTGAGTCACAGTAACCTGTCCGCTGGATTCTGAAAACAAGACAAAACGCAATAAGTGCAGGAATTTAATAACTGGAATGCTTTAATTTCTTTTACCTATTTTACACTTATCTGTAGAGCTTGTTTACATAATATGCTAACAGCTATATACTCCATCATAAATTTTAAAAAATGTTTACATCAACACCTAGCCAAGTATTAAATTATACCCTGAGCAGAGATGAAGAGTGCCCAGAGGAAGATGGTGATGAAAGTCATTCTTGCTGTGGGTTCTGTTATCATGAAGGACAGCTCTCAGTCATGAAGTGTTAAACTCACAGGGCTATAAACACTCCCAGAGCACTGAAGCATGTTCTGCCAATGCAAAGTGTCTCTTCTATGCAAATTGTCTTCCTGGGTTCATCAGCACTTGTAACCAGTCAGTGCTGGAAACACAGGCTTGGTGCTGTGTGTTGTAACAGACCAAGATGAGCAGTTTAGCATGAACACTCCCAGGACAGCAGGACTAGACAGAGAGCAGCTTTATAAGGAGCAGAGGATGAGACACAACCAGCTGAGCCCTTATTCCACTCAACACAGCCGGAATGGAGTGGAGTCTGGAGAGTCTGGTCAAAGCAGAACTTGGCTCTGTGTGCTCACAGTAGGACTGAAGGATTAAAGCTCAAAATGTAAGTTGCCATTATAAGACATCAGTTAACTTCTTCACTTCTTCTTAATGTTGAGTGACACAGGTGACACAGTCCCTCTTCAAGTCCAGCACTTTGTGGGTGGAGCTGGAGAGCCAGAGATTGAACAGGAAATCGCTGATTTCAGGTAGAGACATTTAGGGAATGTGCCCTCTGGTGGCACCAAAGTGATTTCATTTTCTATTAAAATACATTTCCTCTTTACAAATTTTCTTTAAAAAAATTATTTTCACCTGAAAATGCAGCTTGAAAAACTATTCCTATACATTGTGTTTCAAAATCTTGACTGCTTGGATAAAATGATCAAAGAAGGTCCAAGCTGCTCAGAGACACAAGAGAGATTACTAATGAGTAGGCCAGTGGTCCATCTTGCTTTCTCAGTGATAACTACAGTTAGCTAATTGGAAGGCTGAGGGTTGAAATCTCAGCTAAACTTCTGCTGTTGTGCCCTTTCAGCCTGCACTTCATCTAGATTGCTGCAGTAAAATGCTTGACAGGATCAATAGGCTGTCTTAATGGTGACAGCTAAATAAATTTCTGATTTGTGATGATTCAAGATGCTCATCTTGAATGTTCTTGAATAGAATCACCTTGAACATTGCTGCTGTGACAGCTTGTTCCACACACCTACACTTCTGTGTGTAAAGAATTGCCTCCTGTTCTCAATAAAGCTCTTTCCACTCCCATTTCTTTCCCCATATCCAGCCTTCATCCAATTGTAGATCTTGACATTGAATATTTGATAATCTAAGACCTTTTTGGGATATTGGATTTTCAATCAGTCCTGATTCCTCTCCTGTGTTCTCTGTTTTCACTGTGAATAATGTCTGCAGCCCATCTGGCTTCATTCAACATGTTGTAGACACAATATTTCAACGGAAGCTGTTACACTTTACTGTCGCACACTGGACAAAGGGATGGTGTCCTTAAAAATGACAGGGCTGGCTAACAGGTGAAGAACCCTTTCAGAAAGAGCTTGGGAAAGCAAAACTTGTTTTGAAGTGCATTATTTGTTTTAGTAAATGTACAGCAGGTATATTGGAGGTGTAAACAATACAAGTTTCCACCTCTGGAACTCACTGATCTTGTGCAAACCATGAAAAATGCCTGAAACTCAAATATCCTCTTCTATTTTCCCTAAAACTGCATTCTCCCTGAAGCATCTTAAAATTCAGTAGAGCAACATGTTCCGTGGGTGTCCTGACATGAAAATAGAGTATTGTTACAAGTGGTGGGGTTTCGAAAATAGTGAATAAAAGGAATTGAGTGAACAAATAAAGCAATAAGTAAATTAATAATCATAACCCCCAGCTTGCAAGGATTTCTTAAAGAATTAACCAGAGTGGTTGGTATGATTAGTTACATTAATTCTTTTTTCTCTGTTTCGATGAGAACAGTAAAAAGTCAGGCACACTAGGTTAAACAAATATTAACAATGACAAAACAAACTGTACACTACACACATCATAAACACACAACACACAAGTTACTGTATTTACAAGTATACAGACTAGGCCTACATCCAGACCACCCAGATAACCCCAAACTGCTACTGAATACCTGGCTCTTTAATAATGCCAACAGAGGCCAAAGAAGAGATAAGCTGCCTTCTAAACTGAACAGAATACAGCCTACACTTAAATCTCTCTCTGCACACCCATATGCCACAGAATAAATGGGAGCCCATCTCTCCATTCTAAAATGCACCCAATAAGCAGGAGAGGCAGTTTTAAACTGAGGGATTCTTCACTCAGGAGCTCCATGTTTCCTAAAAGCCACAGAATAGCAAGCTCTCTTCAGATACTGAGCTCGAATCAGGACTTTTCAGGGACTCTTGTCTGGCACAAGTTACAAGTTCTGTCTGGTCCTGTTCTTGTTCTTCTGTTGTCCTGTTTTACCCCTTTCATCTTTTCTGTCCTCCTCTTGATCGGATCTTATATGGTGTCATTCTGGACTTTTGATTGGCACTTTACTCATTTACTCAGAACTTAATAAAAGTAAACCGAGGTAAACTTTAGGACTGCTTTGATCACAGAATCTGGACTCTCTACGCCTCAGCAAACATCCCCCCTGCTTTGAAGCTGGAAATGTTTACACTGCCAGGTGTTAGACACTTTATCTAAATTCTTACATACCTCCACTGTAGACAACCTCAGTCTCTAACAATATTTACAAAAAACATTAGTGCAAATTTTATTTATTTTAACACAAACAATTTTAATATATGTCATAATATTCAAGGATGAAGAGCCCTAAATGCAGTTTTGTAGCTGACTGACTGTACCACCAGACACCTTGAAGGGTACAGACCCCTTTACCCCTGTAACAGGCCCTGAAAGACTGTTGCCTATCTGTCACTGAGAACACCGCTGAGAGAAAAGCTATTTTGTTTTTTTCTGTTTCTACCTCAATAATGGGGAAGTTGCTCCATCTTACGGCCATTCTGAGCTTGTGTCTCTTGCTTAAGCATATTTGTTCCTGTACTGTATGTTGTTCAGAACCCAGACTGAACATCTCCAAGCTTGTAACTGAACAGCTCAGTGTCCAACTACCAGCCCCTCTACCAACTGTACATGTTTTCTCTAAATAAAGGGAACATGATTGAGAACAAAGGTGTCATTTTGATTCCCATTAAATATGACCTTTGTGAGGAATTGATTATTTAAATATTTTTTAAACAGAAAGTATTAAATAAAACCTCAAAAATAAGTTACCAGATTCCAGAGTCAGGATTACTGTCTGATGCTTGCAGGATGTGGGATGGGCTGTATATGGGCCCTGTCAAATACAAATCTTCTTGTTTTCATTTATTTGCTACTCGCCACAAGTACACACAACAAGTGTCTATATGAAGACACTGATAAAAGTAATTGTTACTGTGGGTTCTGTTGCAATAAAGGACAGCTCTCGGTAATGAAGTGTTAAACTCACAGGGCTATAAACACTCCCAGAGCACTGAAGCATGTGCTGCCAATGCAAAGTGTCTTCCTTAATTAATTAACCAAGCTGAGCTGTAAACACATTTGTGCACTGAGGTCTGTGAAGAAATGTGTGCTGGAACCTGGTTCTGTCACACCCGACATCCCTCCCTAGAGGGCACTCCACTACTCCCGTTATTGTTTCTGTGATTAAGCTCCCCAGGTGTACCCCCTTAGGTCTTTTATTTGAAGACTAGCTCCTCCAGTCCTCGGGGATCATCATTAGGGTAAGGATGTTGCGAGGCCCGCCTGGCACCAGGAAACCCTGCATCCGTCTCCTGAGGGCACAGGCCTCGTCCCCGACCCCTCCCACTTCCTGAGCCCGGGGTCTGGAGGATCTCGCCACGTCACCCTTGGACCTCCATGTTTTGCCTGTTCGTGTGTTCCCCTCTCCCGGGGATTTTAACCTTGTCGCATCCCAGGATGGATTATTCGTTGATGGACCCTTGGGCTGTGCCCTGACCTGTCTTTGGACCCGTTTGGATTTGGATGCCTTTTTGTCTTTCTCGTTCACTGTCTCACGGATTGTCACCATTATTTTGTGCACTATTAAACCCCTGTGTGTTTCCTTTTACCACGCCTCCTGTTTTCTCCAGCTCTTACCGCATCCCATAGGGTCTACTACATGACCTGACATGGATCTCAATCTGTGTCCGTGACAGGTTCTGCCTCATTATGCGCAATAAACACAACTTCATTACAGGAATATTCCAGGAGTACCTTTTGTTAAGAAACCTGAGGGCTCAGTTTTCCTGCAGATGTAGTTCATGTTATCTGATGGCCTTCAGTTTGTGATCTTTTTGTATTCTAATGACATGTGATAGTTACATAGATATTTTGCTCATTGTTTTGGTTAGTGCTGCAAATCAGGCAACACTAGGTTAAATTATAAAATGCAATGCAGTTTTCCTGTAATTCCAGTAGAGGTCACTGTTGCAAACTAGAAATACACTGTTAGCTTCTTTCAGTACTTTGGCTCCCCTTCTCTCACACGTAGAGTGGCTCATCTTAGTCAACAAATAATTATACAAAATAGACTTCAGATCCACACACAGATCACATTTCTGATCTTATGGGTTATATACTGAGTAGTATTAGATTTAGTATTGTATATTGATCTATTTATGTATATTTACTCGATATAGATTTACTGTAGTGTATTACATTGCAGTCAATGATTAAATTTATTTGCAAAAAAGGAAATTGAGAGCTTTAATGGTGTAGTGGAGATGTGAATACCATTTGTACTGATTGACAACTGTTAGATGTTTGAAGGCCACACTGTCTCACAAATACCTGAAAGCAAGCTATTTGTAGGTAGTAAGGATTACAGTATTTAGATACTGTATACACTTCTGATACAGTTTACCTTTAAAATCTAAAACCTCATTGTTTAAACCAGTCATCTACAGTTTCCATGACATGTGAAGCATCCTGGAAACACTCCTGCAGTCAAACTACATCTGTGGTGCCAGTCGCACTTTTCAGATACTGAATGAGAAGTTTAAACACTGGTGAAGGAACTAAACAAGCAAAAGGCAAAAGATGAGATGTGTAACAAAATTCAATTTGATATTTCTGGAGCACAGATTTGTATTTCTACAATGTGAACTACTATACAGATCTCAGTCCCCTCTAAACTCTTAGAGCCCCAGGTCAGCACAGCTGCAGGGAGAGGTTCCAGTCAGAGCCCAGGAACTAAGAATCCTCAGGGAGCTCAAGCTAATGGAGTGAGGATCTCCAGGCATCGGAACAGAATCAGGACACCTGAGAAGGAATAAAAAGGCTTTGCTGGGGAGCAGGGAGAAGACTGGGAAGAGGGAAAGAGAAGTAACCCAGACAGCCAAAGAGAAAGAGGTGAGGAAAAGAAAAGAGTCTGATGTAATAACAGAGGCTGACCAGAGCTGTACTCAGACTATAAAACATCCTGCAAAACTGCTGGGATTCAGAGCACCACAGGGATACACCTTCTGTGTGTCTTTGGTGTTTTTCATAAAACTGCCTTTTTTTATATGAATTAAAACCCATTTCAAACCATCGCTGATATGTGCTGTAACTTGTTGCATCTCTGCAGAGTGTATGGTTTAAGAACTTATTCTAGTATAACTTTGAAACTTAAAAATGCCAAAGAAGCCGTTTACATTTCTTTTCCTATTCACTTTGATAAGATTAATGTAAGATGAATCTAAGATGAATGATTTTTAAAAAATTGAACTAATGTCATTACATTTCCTCCAGCACCAGCACATACAAACTCCACACAGACTGCACACCAGATTCAGAATTGAACCCAGAGCACCAGCACTGCAAGGCACAATAATAACCAATGTGCCATATCTACTGTATTAACTTAGATCATTAGAAATGTATGTGTAAAAATGGAAAACAAATATCTACAGTACTTACAAATATATTCAAATATAATATAGATTTGTACATTATGTACAAATCCAGTGTTGTTCAGTTCTCCTGTAACACCTCTGCTGTTCTTCTCAGTCTCAGACCTGCTGATGAGCCAGAGCAGCTCCTGTAGAGCTGAGGGAGGTTTTTGTACAGACGTGTATCACTGTGTAAGAGGCAAGCTGTTACTCTGCTGACAGTAATAATCGCCTGCATCTTCAGCCTGGACTCCTGTGATTTTCAGTGTGAAGACTGCCCCAGAATAACTGCCAGTGAATCGATCAGGAACCCCAGACTGACGGTTTGTTGCCCAATAAACCAGGAGCTGTGGAGCCTGACCAGGTTTCTGCAGGTACCACTGCAGGTCGTTGCTAATAGACTGACTGGCTGTACAGCTGATAGAGATAGAGCTTCCTGGGAGAACAGACTGAGCTGGAGACTGAGTCAGAACAATCTGCCCACTGGACCCTGGAGAGGGAATGTGTATACTGTAAGTAAGAGATTATTAATAATTGCTTGTTAAAAACATTTATGTTTTGTTTTACATGAGAGACAAAAAAGCATTGCTATAATTTTCATTCAGTTATCAGTAAGTTTTATTGTATCACAAAATTCAGAATAATCTGAATCACAGAATGCAAGAATTATCTTTAATCCTCACCTTGAGCAAAGAGCCCCAGTGTCCACAGCAGTAGAATCAGTGGCATCATTGTCTTGTATGTCAGTGACTCTGAAAGGGCTGAACAGTGACTGATCCACACTGTGAGTCTTTAAGTGTTTGGAACAGTGAGGCGGCACAGGTATGCAAAGCTCCTTCCTGTATACAAATCCTGTCACAGACAGTTAGATGTGATCTGAACTGTGAAAACAGATGGAGTTTTTATAGGAGTCTGTCTTTGAGTTTCCTCTGTTCTACCCCAGTCAAAGAGTAAGCTCAATACTTGTGGAGCTCTCGAGGTTTGTGGAATATCACAACTGAATTATTTGTATGATATGATAAATATGAATTACATTATATGATAAATTATAAATGCAAATATTTATATGTTATGATAATTAATGTAAATACTGGCACAGCCTCTAGGGTGTCACTTTTTCATTGATTTCTATCCATCCATTTTCTAACTGCTTCATCCAATACAGGGTTATGGGGAGCCGGATCCTATCCCAGCAGGAAATGGCCACAAGACAGGATACACCCTGGATGGGACACCAGTCCATTGCAGGACTCACACAGACACAGACACACAAACCTCCTCAAAATGTGGCCAATTTTCCCAGAAACCAATTAACTTACCACTTTGTTTTTGACCTGTGGGAGAAAACCAGACCTCCCAGAGGAAGCTTATGAGAACATACAAACTCCAGGCTGTCAGGGCCCCAGCTCCAAATCTGAATTGAACCCTGGGCCTCAGCACTACTGGAAATAGCAGGAGAATTGAAGGAGAGTCTTCAGTCTGTTCACTTGCATTTCAGATGCAGTATATACAGTACTTTATTATACACAACTAAGACTCACATCACATAAACTACAATCCACAGGGAGTTCTGGGATAAATAAACCTTTATTTTTCTGTGTGCTTCTCCTTCAACTGTAATTGAAATTTTTAACAGTTTACTGTTGCTTTTTTAAGTAAAGTGTCAGAATTTGCATTCTGATTTAAGTTATAAATTAAATGCCCAAATATTGCACTTGTAATAGTAACAATCACATTTACAGTTTTGCACTTAGATAAAGAAATAAAGATTTACTTTAAAAGTAATATGTGTCATCGGATTTCTTGTTCAATTAGCGGGAAAATATTGTGATTGCACAAAGACAATGTAAAATACAACAGAAATGCCGACAGTGGAGCACGGAAGCATACGGAGGCTTATTATTATAAAAGATCTAATTTATACGAAATGGCATTGCGTTTATACAAGAAAAGTATCTCGTATATAGGAGACATGTATTGCGTTTACACACAATAATTAATTTGTGAACAATGGTACCTACTATATTAATACTGTATATTGTAACGAGACGGGGTCAGCGAGGTTGGAGACAGGAACTCGGGCTCATTTAAAACCACAGCGCTTTATAGTTGGACGTGCGTCCGGCTCGGCACCAGCAACAGAGAAAGGGAATAAGGAAACAGGGTAAAACACACTGGGGTCATTTCATGTACAGTACGTGGTATAGAGTGGTAAGTGGGTACAGATATAAAAGGGGCTGCAAAACTGGGATAACTATTTACAGGGACTCCGACAACCTATCCAGGGTGTACACCCGTTCAGAATGGTCAGCGGCACTGGGCAGTGGCTGTCCTAGTCCCCGCCCTGACCACTACCACTACTCCCGTCCTGCCCCTCTCCGCGCACCCCAGCCGGGCGCTCTTCGGCCGCAACGCCAGGCAAGGACTCCACACTATGAAATAATATTGTCCCCTGCAAAGTAGCATTGACTTAAACAACAGCAGAACATTTCCACTCTCCTCTTTTCGGGAAAAAAATTAATAAAGTAACACGTGTTCTGTCTTTTGTATACATGAAGTACAACGCCGTGTCAGTAAATAAGGAAGCGCATTGCTGCCACCAAGGGTAAAAAAATCGCCCTTTTTACGAGATTACAAGATAGCAATGATAACTTCAGTGTATACACAACCTGTTGTGTTGTGCACTGAACGCATGTAGAAGCTACCGTGAGCTTGGTTGGCACTTTCGGTTTAATGATCGTGTCAATGTCCGGCGCTGCAGAATTTGTACGGATTTACTTTCGGCTGGGGTTTAGTCATAATGAAGTCTTGCAATTGTGAGCAAATATGAACAGAATCATTATAAGCATTAGGACCAGGTGTGTGGGATTTAGAGATCAAAGCAATGATGGCTCCGTTATGAACACGTTATGAATACGTGCAATCAGCTCCACTGCTTAAAACTGTAGGTCCGCACCGAGCAATAGAGGTATTACAGTATATGGCGATCGTGCTGTCGCATGATCACATAGAGTACGCGAGAATTACTATCTAGTACTAGAAAATTCCTTACCGATAATTTTGTTTTCCTTAGTGGCAGCTATGCGCTTCCGTAAGTAAGCATTCCCAGGTTAAACGCGTATCGTTTTCGCCGTTTCTGCGAGAAGAGACGTCACGGCTTTCCAAACTTTCAGTATGTTCTTCTTGATGTGAAGCTGCAGAAACATGTCTCCTACATAGGTTGTACATTGCCTCCTCTTTAAACAGTGAACGCAATACGTTCACTTGACTTGATAGTAAGACTAATGCCAAGTGTTATCGCTGGAAACAGTAAACGGAACGCCAACCGTGTGCAAGCTGTAATACGGGTTGTGTGCCGTCCTGGAATTCTTTTTCTTTTTCAAAAAGTTTTTGTTTGGCATTACCCTGTCTCTGTACACATGCACATCCGTGCAAACGGACACAGAAATATTGTTTCTTCTCCCATCAAAATGCACTTTTCCTACATTTTGCTGTGTAAATCCAAATTCAAATTAATTTGATGTCAACATACTGTAGTCTGTAAGCTTTTAATAATTATTATAATTGCTTACACTTATACTGTTCTGTATAATTATTAGTTCTTTGTAAAAGGCTGCACAGGGATTACTGTATTATTAGTCAACAGAGGGCAGCACTGAAAACTGAATTGAGAGTCAGTCTCAGCTGGCAAACGTTGCTGCTCTTCTTCCTGATGTGACTCTTGTCTCAGTGTAATTACCGTATTACTGACACTAGAGGGCAACACTGAACACTGAATTGAGAGTCTCAGTTTTTCCCCAAAAAACACTGTTCTGCTCCTCTTAGTGTGACACTTGTCTCAGTGTGTGAGAACAGTGCTGCTCTTTCATTTCACCCTACCTGTCCAACAGATTGTTTCATCCTATCAATACAGCCTCTCCTAAGAATCCAGTCTGCCTGATATTGAGATACCTCACCTGTGAACCTATCTGAGATGCTTTGCTGCCTCACACTTCTTCTTTGTACTTCGGGATGTTCACCAGTTTCAATCTGTTTCATCAGTTTCTGTATATGATGCACTGAAAGTATTGATGTAAGACCAGCATTTGAATCTGCAGTGCAATAATTATACTTTAAGATTACAGTTGAGAGGGTATCTCTAGTGTCAGTAATATGGTAATTACACTGAGACAAGAGTCACATCAGTAAGCAGAGCAGCAGCGTTTGCTAGCAGAGACGAGACTCTCAATTCAGTTTTCAGTGCTGCCCTCTGTTGACTAATAATACAGTAATCCCTGTGCAGCCTTTTACAAAAAAAATATACAGAACAGTGTTGTGTGCAAAACTCTTAATACAATGATTCAAATGACTCAAACGAGGAGCAACAATTCTATAATTCTATAAAAACTGTAACTTTTAATGATTCAAACAAAAAAGGAAAATGGTCACTTTTAAATTGGCTCCTCAAGCAGAATAATTTGCAAGGAATCAGGTGCTTTACAGATATGTGATCATTTGATTATAAAAAGTTTTGGTTTTATCTGCTTGGTTATGAGGAAGCCTATTGGTGACCAGACGAAGAGCCTCGACCTCCAAAAAGAAACAAGTGAACCCCAAAACCGCACTGCAGAAACAGACAGAAGGAACATTGAAATACAGACATAACATTAAAGGAGAAGGACATTAAAAACTGTGGGACACTCTGACACAGAGACTGACCATCAGCCTGTGTGTCACCTGAGCGACACTGGGCCAGTCAGTGTGTCCGGTCTCACTCTCTCTGTCAAGATACTGTTACTGGCTGTGAACAACCCTGTTACAGCCCGAACTGATCTGTCTAAAATGGAATACTGTATATATCTGAGACATGTTAAAACAAAACGGGCACATTACAGGAAGTAATTGAATAATACTTGGCTTTTTAGTTGAGTAAATCTTTACGTGAGTGAAAATACAGTTTGGAGGAACAATTTCTTTAGTTCTGTCAATGCTGCCTGGCAGCACTGGGGCCTGGATTCAATTTTATTTCAATTTCTATTTCAATTCAATTCACAGTGCTTACTGTGTGGAGTTTGCATGTTCTCCTCATGTTCTCATACGGAAAATGAACCCCGGCGTGAGTGTGTGTGATTGTGTCTGGCTGCCCTGCAATGGATGGGAATCTCATCCAGAGTGTATCCAGCCTTCCACCCTTTGTAAGTAACACAAGTAATGTGGCATCGTATTGCATTCTGTATATATGTGTTTCTTATGATTCTCCTTTCTCTTCTTGTATCTTTCTTTTTTTTGGTATCTCTATTTCAAGCACACCACAAAACAAAAGGTTCGGTTTGGCATTAAGTTTACTTTGACTTTGCGCCCCATTACTGGTTAATGTGGTTAGGAAATGGATGGGTGGGTGGATTTTTCTGTGCCACTAGGAAACATACTTCTCATGAGCATGATGAATACCAGAGATATCAGCTGAGATTAGTATCTTGCTTTCCAGCCTCATTATCAAAATGATTGAAATGAGAAATAATATAATTAGATTTCTTTGAATACTGTGAATATGTTGAATGATCTCTTATAGTAGTATAATAAACTTGATCTGTAAGTGCACCTGCAGTAGGTCCCAGCTGCAGCAGTGCAGTCACCGTGCAGTCCTGCTGAGGGAGGTTTTTGTACGGCTGTGTAACACTGTGTGAACACAGGAGTACTGCCAGGGTAGTGGAAACTCTGACAGTAATAATCTCCTGCATCTTCGGCCTGGACTCCAGTGATGGTCAGAGTGAAGTCAGTCCCAGATCCACTGCCACTGAAACGCTCTGGGATCCCAGTCTGACGGGTAGTTGCATAATAGATCAGGAGTTTAGGAGCTTCTCCAGGTTTCTGTTGGTACCAGTGGAGGCGATTATTACTGTACACTGCAGGACTGGTCTTACAGCTCACAGTGACTGTCTGTCCAGAGAGAACAGATTTCACTGCTGGAGTCTGAGTCACAGTAAGCTGTCCACTGGATTCTGAAAACAAGACAAAACACAAGAAATACAGGAATTTAATAACTAGAATACATTAATTTATTTTAGGTATTTTACACTTTTCTATAAAGCTTGTTGAAATAATATTTTACAAGGTATATGCTCTATCAAAGTTAACACCTGGATATGTATTAAATCATACCCTGAGCGCAGATGAGGAGAGTCCAGAGGAAGATGGTGATGAAGATCATTGTTGCTGTGGGTTCTGTTGCCATGAAGGGCAGCTCTCAGTCATGAAGTGTTAAACTCACAGGGCTATAAACACTCCCAGAGCACTGAATCTTGTGCTGCCAATGCAAAGTGTCTCTTATATGCAAATTGTCTTCCTTGCTTCAGCAGCACTTGTAGCCAGTCAGTGCTGGAAACACAGGCTTGGTGCTGTGTGTTATGACAGAGCAAGATGAGCAGTTTAGCATGAAAACTCCCAGGACAGCAGAACTAGACAGAGAACAGCTTTATAAGGAGTAGAGGATGACTCCTTATGACTCCTTATAAAGACTCCTTATAAAGTTAACTTCTTCTTAATGTTCAGTACACGCACTACATTTTATATAAACATAACCATAGACAAGTGTTAAGATTTCATAATCATTAAAACATATTTATGGTATTTTCTAAATCGCAAATGGAACAATACATCAATGGATTGTACTTATAAGATAACAATACATCTGTAGTTTTTCAAATGTTTTTCTATTATTACATAGGCTGATATTCCAGACTTATTACAAATTGATTGCCAAGCCTTTACTAAATTGATATTGCTGCTAAATCACCAAATGGGACCTCGCAATATAAAAGTCACAGTTTTATCAGGGCCCAAAGGCAATTTTTATTTATTGAACAACTTCCCTGTTCACACTAACTCAACAAACATGAAACCTAATATTTTCTGAAAACCTTTTTTCTATTTCTATTTATTTCCTATCTTATCTCTCAGTTACTATAAATTTTAACTTCACTTTTTGTCTCATTTAATCCCAATATTTAAGCAGGGGGCTTAAATATTGCAGCAGGGGGCGCTCACCCTGTGGTCTGTGTGAGTTCTTATGCCTCAGTATAGCGATGGGGATACTATAATGTAAAGAGGTGTTGTCCTTTGGATGAAATGTAAAACCAAGGTCCTGATTCTCTGCGGTCATTAAAAATCCCAGGGAATTTCTTGAAAAGAGTAGGGGTGTAACCCTGGCGTCCTGGCCAAATTTCCCCCTGGCCTTTACCCATCATGGCCTCCTAATAACCCCCATCTCTGAACTGGCTCCATCACTCTGCTCTCCTCCCCACTGAGAGCTGGGGTGTGGGGAGCGGACTGGCGCCTCATGCAGGTGGGGGTACACACTGCTGGTGGTGGAGGGGATCCCCATGACCTGTAAAGAGCTCTGAGTGGAGGGTCCAGAAAAGTGTTGTATACTGTAAGTGTAGGGAATTATTATTATTAGAACAATCATTCTAATAACAAACAAGTACAAACAACTGAAAAGAGAAGAAAGGAAACATAACATTTAAGCTGTAGAGCCTTCTTCTGGTGTGAGGAGCTATAAGATTTGTATTATCATTAGTTGCATTGCAGCTCTGGGGCCCTGGGTTCAAGTCGAAATCTGGGGTGCTGTCTGTGTGGAGTTTGCATGTTCTCACTGTGCTCACATGGGTTTCCTCCGGGTGCTCCGGTTTTCTCCCACAGTCCAGAGACATGCTGTGAGATAAATTTATTATTATATCTCACATATTAATTTATTAATGTGAGAATTTGCCCTGGTATGAATGTGTTTGTCTGTGTGTGTCCTGTAATGGACTGGCGTCCTGTCCAGGATGTACCTTTCTTGTGCCCGTTGCTTGCTGGGATAGGCTCCGTCTACCTGGTGACCATGAATTAGAAGAAGCAGTACGAACATTATCAATAATATAATATACAGTAATATAATATCATATAATATCATATCATTATTACTATTTTAGACTCTTGTTTTCTTTATCATTCTGTGACAGAAGCATATAAACTGCTCTGCAAAATGTTTTGAGTTTCCTCCCCATATTAAATTGAGACTTATTTTGGAAGGTGTGAGAAATCTGGAATCAAATTAGTTATTGTAGGGAGTCCCCGAGTATTTCCTGTCATGCAGCAGAAAATGCCCCCTGTCTCTGCTTCTCTCTGCTCAAGGTAATAGGATTGTCTGTCCTCTCTGGACAGGCAGGTCTGTCTGTGTCCAATCTCTATGGGCACGCTGTGGTCAGTTAGCCTGTACTTCATCAGTATTGATAGTGATGAGGTGATGTGTTATACAGTATGTTTTAATCTTTTCATTGACGCTCACTGTCTGAGAGCAGCTGAGCTCCTCCTCAGACTGTGTCCTGTGTCTTTGTCTTCACCCTCAGCACCTGCAGGAGGTACCAGGTGCAGCCATGCAGTCGCTGTGTAGTCCTGCTGAGGGAGGTTTTTGTACGGCTGTGTAACACTGTGTGAACAGATATTTACTGTTGGTGTAGTGCCAACTCTGACAGTAATAATCTGCTGCATCTTCAGGCTGGACTCAGATCCACTGCCACTGAAACGCTCTGGGATCCCAGTATAACGGTTAGTTGCTGCATAGATTAAGAGTTTAGGAACTTCTCCAGCTTTCTGTTGGTACCAGGACAGGTAGTGATAAGAGCCAGCAGTATACACTGCAGGACTGGTCTTACAGCTGACAGTGACTGTTTGTCCAGTGAGAACATATTTCACATCTGGAGTCTGAGTCACAGTAATGCTGCCAATGCAAAGTGTCTCTTCTATGCTAATTGTCTTCCTGGCTTCAGCAGCACTTGTAGCCAGTCAGTGCTGGAAATACAGGCTTGGTGCTGTGTGCTGTGACAGAACAAGATGAGCACTTTATCATGAAGACTCCCAGGATAGCAGCACTATACAGAGAGCAGCTTTAATAAGAAGCAGAGGATGAGACACAACCAGCTGAGCCCTTATTCCACTCAACACAGCTGGAATGGAGTGGAGTGTTGAGAGTCTGGTTAAAGCAGCACGTGGCTCTGTGTGTTCAGACACAGCAGGACTGATTGTCTAGATTGTCTTTTCACCTGAAAATGGAGCCAGAAAATGATTCCTATACATTGTGTTTCAACATGGAGCTCATGCTTGTCTTGTATGCTTAGACAAAATGCTCAAAGAAGGTAGAAACTGCTCAGAGATACAATGATACAAGAAACAAGGGGGCTAGTGGGCCCATCTTGCTCTTTCATTTTCAGTTAGCTAATTGGAAGGCTGTGGGTTGAAATTTCTGTTGTTGTGCCCTTGTTGTTGTGAAGAACACACTTCACTTTGCTGCAGTAAAATGCTTGGATGAATCAATGGCAGTCTTAAAAAAGACAGTCAAACTAATTGGTGATTTTTGATGAATAGTGGTGTTCTTCCAGCCTCTTCTTGAATAGAATCACCTTCAACACTGCAGCTATGACAGCTTGTGCCACACACCTACACTTCAGTGTGTAAAGAAGTACTTCCTGTTTTCAATTCTATAAAATCTCTTTCCTCTCCTATTACTTTCCCGGGATCCAGACAAGATCCGGGTTTTGATCTTGACATAGGATATTTGATAACCTTAGACCCTTTCAGGATTTTGAATTTTCAATCCTGATTCCTCTCTCGAGCTCTCTGCTTTCACTGTGAATAATGTCTGCGGTGCATTTGGTTTCATTCAACATGTTTTGGCCACAATATTTCACCAGAAGCATGTCTCCATTAAAAGTTATTTTTAAATTATTATTAAGTCTTTTTAAAATATTTTCTAGGCAGATATTATACAGCAGAGATGTCAGACAGAAAGACGGAAAATGTCGTTCTTCAGCAGCTTTCAAACGGCCTTGCTAAAATCAATCAGAGCCTATTTCCTGGAAAATATAAGGTATGGTGCTACTAATTTACACTGTACCCGAGGTTCATGTGGCCACTGAAGATGAGTGAGATCACCTCAACCTAGTCAAAAAGAAGAACGTAAAGGCCAACACTTACATCCGTAAGTGGCTAAGCCTCCCACAATGTCTTTCAGTGAAAGGACTCTTTGGGAGGAACACTCTCCAGCTTCCTATAAAATCTTTAAGCCTAGGCCAGAAGCAGGAGAAAAGCTTGTTAATCATAGAACAAAGAGAGTCCAGCGCCCAGATAACAGAGGTGTCAATGCACAAGTGCATACTGGGAGAAGTTGTACGGCACACGATGACGTGTGGAAGGCAGTGAATAGGCTGCAACACCAGGAGGTGGTTGGCTCAGTCCAAACAGGTTGAGCAGGAGTCAGATGGAGGCAGGCACTTCGCCTGTGGTCCTAAGCCAATGAGAAGGAACAGAAGGAGATGGTAGTCATGGAAGCGACAAAGACAGAAGAGGAGAGATGGAGGGTGTCACATGGACAACAGGGGATCAGGACTAAGTGGGAGACTGCGGTGAACTGGAAAATCAGCTGGAGGGACATGTGGAAATTCCCACAAGCATGCTTCAGCTTCCTGATCTGGGCAGCCTATAAAATTTGGCCTTGCTCCAAGAACCTCCATTGATGGTACGGGATAGAGGAGGCCTGCCATCTTTGCAGTACCCTTCAATACTGTAACAAGCGGTGTGAAGAACCCTATGCAGGTCGGGTAGCGAACAAGTCCAGTAGGGCTAGGCGAAGTCGGAGTCGGGTAGCCAGGCAGTGTCATTATCCAGGGAGGTGTTGAGAGGTTGCAAACAAATCCGTAGGGCGGGACGAAGACGGAGTCGGGTTGGCAATCAGTGTCGTATCCAGGAGGCTTGAAGAAAGGGATCGCAAAGGTTTCGAAAGGGAAGAGCTCAGGAAAACACTAAACTGTTTAATACCAAGCGCTGAAGTGAAGGTTGAGGAAGTTTAAATAGCAGGTGTGGTGAGAAGTGAGAGACGTGATAGGATGACTAGATTGTGCATTGTTGTATTTTGGGAATTGGATCGGGCTGGTGTCTGATTGACAGGGTTCGTGGGAATGTGCCGGCATTTATTCGCATTATGTGACAAATACAAGCCTCCAGCATATTCTGACGGGATACAAGATGGCTTTCTCGCTGGGGCGATACAGGTGGCGATATGCCCAGGTTCTCGGGAATCTGGCAGAGGTGCTGGAGACCAAGCAGCAGGAGGCAAAGAGAAATAGTCCTCCAGCAGCAGCACAGCAGGTTGAGCTCGTCAGGCGAGGTCAGGAAGTGGGACAGTGCAGGAGGAGGGTGACATCAAAGATCCTCACACCAGGAGTGGAGTGGAAGAAGGAGGTGGATCTCTGCAGGCAGCTCCAGTTCCCTAGGGGAATCTGCAGCACAGCGTTGATATAATGGTGTGGGCAGAAGAGACCAAGACTTATGATTTTTCTTTCTCTTATTGTATCTATCTTTTTGTATCTCTGTTATTTCAAGCGCACCACCAAAAATTCATATCAACCCAAAGGGACGGTTTGGCATTAAAGTTTACTTGGGCTTTGCGGACCTGTACTGGGTAAAGTGGTTAGAAAATGAATAGATGGATCTTTTGGTGCCACTAGAAAATGCACTTTTCACGAGCAGGAAATTAAAACCCCTTGAATATGAGAGATGTCAGATATGATCAGTATCTCTCTCTACAGCCTCACACTCAAAATGGTTGAAATGAGAAATAATATAATCACAGTTCTTTGAATATTGTGACTGTGTTAAATGATCTCTTATGGTAGTAAAATAAACTTGTAAGTGCACCTGCAGGAGGGCCCAGCTGCAGCACTACAGTCAGTGAGCAGTCGCTGCTGAGGGAGGTTTTTGTACGGCGGTGTAACACTGTGTGAACAGATATTTACTGTTGAGGTAGTGTTCACTCTGACAGTAATAATCTGCTGCATCTTCAGCCTGGACTCCTGTGATGGTCAGAGTGAAGTCAGTCCCAGATCCACTGCCACTGAAACGCTCTGGGATCCCAGTATAACGGGAAGATGCATCATAGATCAGGAGTTTAGGAGCTTCTCCAGCTTTCTGTTGGTACCAGGCTAGGCGGATATTACCATACACTGCAGGACTGGTCTTACAGCTCACAGTGACTGTCTGTTCAGAGAGAACAGATTTCACTGCTGGAGTCTGAGTCACAGTAACCTGTCCACTTGACTCTGAAAACAAGACAAAACACAGAAAATGCAGCAGTTTAAAAACTATGGTGCATTTTAGGTATTACACACTATTTCTGTAAAGCTTAGCTCACATAATATGCTAAAAGCTACTGTATATGTTCTATCACAAATTCAAAAAACTATGTTTGAATCAACACCCAACCATGTACTAAATCATACCCTGAGTACAGATGAGGAGTGTCCAGATGAAGATGGTGATGAAGGTCATTGTTGCTGTGGGTTCTGTTGCCATGAAGGGCGGCTCTCAGTCATGAAGTGTTCAACTCACAGGGCTATAAACACTCCCAGAGCACTGAAGCATGGGCTGCCAATGCAAAGTGTCTCTTCTATGCAAATTGTCTTCCTTGGTTCAGAAGCACTTGTAGCCAGTCAGTGCTGGAATTACAGGCTTGGTGCTGTGCGTTGTGACAGAGCAAGATGAGCTGTTTAGTATGAACACTCCCAGGACAGCAGGACTAGGCAGAGAGCAGCTTTATAAGGAGCAGATGATGAGACACAATCAGCTGAGCCCTTATTCCACTCAACACAGCTGGAATGGAGTGGAGTGTGGAGTGTGGAGTGTCTGGTTAAAGTAGCATATGGCTATGTGTTTGGGGCTGTGGGCCTGGAGAGAGACATTGAACAGGACATCTGTGACTTCAGGGAGAGACTCTGGGAGAGTGTGCCCTCTGGTGGCAAGATTCACCCACCTACACTTCTGTCTGTAAAGAGATACCTCCTGCTCTTGATGCAACAGTATAAACACTCTTTCCACTCTGTGGTGCTCAAACCAAGGCTTTGTCCAGGGCCTCTCCTGGGAGTCTGAACTGGACACACCTGGCTTGACTGCCTGGTCAGTGTCCTGTGTGACTGGAATGCCACTGGAGCTCATGTGATTGGTCCAGTGAGCAGGGACGGCCCTGGGCACAGCAGAACTAGGACACTGCACAGGGCCCTGAGGCCACCAGGGGGCCCCCTCGATGTGCAACACAACATCTTTTTAATCGGCAAGTTCTAATGTGAGCAAAATATTCCCTATAGTGGCTCTTTCTGTTGCAGTTGTGAAATATCCTGACGGAAGCAAACCGATTCACGTTTACCACAATAGTACACAAGCCTGCTGCAAATCAGTACCGCCTGTCCAAACAAATACAGTGCCTTGCGAAAGTATTCGGCCCCCTTGAACTTTTCAACCTTTTGCCACATTTCAGGCTTCAAACATAAAGATATACATTTTTTATTTTATGTGAAGAATCACCAACAAGTGGGACACAATTGTGAAGTGGAACGAAATCTATTGGATTTTTGAAACTTTTTTAACTAATAAAAAAATGAAAAGTGGGGCGTGCAAAATTATTCGGCCCCTTTACTTTCAGTGCAGCAAACTCACTCCAGAAGTTCAGCGAAGATCTCTGAATGATCCAATGTTGTCCTAAATGACTGATGGTGATAAATAGAATCCACCTGTGTGTAATCAAGTCTCTGTATAAATGCACCTGCTCTGTGATAGTCTCAAGGTTCTGTTGAAAGCGCAGAGAGAATCATGAAGACCAAGGAACACACCAGGCAGGTCCGTAATACTGTTGTGGAGAAGTTTAAAGCCGGATTTGGATACAAAAAGATTTCCCAAGCTTCAAACATCCCAAGGAGCACTGTGCAAACGATCATCTTAAAATGGAAGGAGTATCAGACCACTGCAAATCTACCAAGACCTGGCCGTCCCTCTAAACTTTCAGCTCAGACAAGGAGAAGACTGATCAGAGATGCAGCCAAGAGGCCCATGATCACTCTGGATGAACTGCAGAGAACTACAGCTGAGGTGGGAGAGTCTGTCCATAGGACAACAATCAGTCTTACACTGCACAAATCTGGCCTTTATGGAAGAGTGGCAAGAAGAAAGCCATTTCTCAAAGATATCCATAAAAAATCTCGTCTAAAGTTTGCCACAAGCCACCTGGGAGACACCCCAAACATGTGGAAGAAGGTGCTCTGGTCAGATGAAACCAAAATCGAACTTTTTGGCCACAATGCAAAACGATATGTTTGGCGTAAAAGCAACACAGCTCATCACCCTCAACACACCATCCCCACTGTCAAACATGGTGGTGGCAGCATCATGGTTTGGGCCTGCTTTTCTTCAGCAGGGACAGGGAAGATGGTTAAAATTGAGGGGAAGATGGATGCAGCCAAATACAGGACCATTCTGGATGAAAACCTGTTGGAGTCTGCAAAAGACCTGAAACTGGGACGGAGATTTATCTTCCAACAAGACAATGATCCCAAACATACAGCAAAATCTACAAAGGAATGGTTCACAAATAAACGTATCCAGGTGTTTGAATGGCCAAGTCAAAGTCCAGACCTGAATCCAATCGAGAATCTGTGGAAAGAGCTGAAAACTGCTGTTCACAAACGCTCTCCATCCAACCTCACTGAGCTCGAGCTGTTTTGCAAGGAAGAATGGGCAAGAATTTCAGTCTCTCGATGTGCAAAACTGATAGAGACATACCCCAAGCGACTTGCAGCTGTAATCGCAGCAAAAGGTGGCTCTACAAAGTATTAACGCAAGGGGGCCGAATAATTTTGCACGCCCCACTTTTCATTTTTTTATTAGTTAAAAAAGTTTCAAAAATCCAATAGATTTCGTTCCACTTCACAATTGTGTCCCACTTGTTGGTGATTCTTCACATAAAATAAAAAAATTATATCTTTATGTTTGAAGCCTGAAATGTGGCAAAAGGTTGAAAAGTTCAAGGGGGCCGAATACTTTCGCAAGGCACTGTACATGACAGTGAATGTACAGTACAAAAGACTTCCACAATTATACATAATCTGTTATGCTGGGCCCGTGGATGGAGAAAGGGGCATGGCGAATTAATCATTGCCAGAGTCTGTTCAGCGGTGAAGGTTTGTAGATTTTATTGGAGGATAATGATGGAGACAAAAAGGCGGTGGTCAGCCGAGCTGCGTGGGTGAAGTATGTAGGAGAACAACAGCAGGAGATATGCACAGTGAAGCAGGCAGGAAGTCCTGGAGAGTGTGGAGCAGGAGCCAACACACACTCTGGGGTAGAGGACTCAATGTCAGAGCTTAAATAGTGTGAGCTTCCCTTAACAAGGTGATAAACCCGGCCTGGGCTCATTTGGGATGGCCCTGATGAGCTCCTTCCATGTGTAAGGGATGATGTTAATGGAAGAGGACTGGAGCTCGCCAGGGCCTCACATAATCAACATGAAAACATTCTGTTTTCCTTACAGTATCTCCTGTATTTCATTAAATGGGGGGTTGTAAACCCAAACTCCTGTAGTCTTCAGATTGCAGTAGCTCTCCCAGTGACAGAGGCAGGAGCATAGAGGAGCTGTTCAAAGCTCATGATTAAAACATACCTGAAGTCAGCCATGACACAAGGCTGTCTCACTGGACTGGCCATCATCAGTCATGCAGTGGGTCAACTATGATGTATTAATTTAATAGAATGTTTCGTTTATAAACCTTTCCTGTCTGATCAGACCTACTGATCTTACAGAGTGCACTTACTGTATTTCTTATTTAATTGTATTATTATTCATACAATTCCTTTCTACAAAGGTTTAAATGCAGTGATTTGTAAATTATGCCTTGCTACCATTTTGAAGTAGAAGGGATCCTTTTAAAATCTGGGCTTTTTGTTCTTGTTTGTAACTTGTTTATTAAGTGTTCCTCAAAGCTGGTTAATATGCTTTCTAGTTATGTCATTCATGTATTTAATTGTTCTATAAAATAAGCTTGTGTTGGGAGCTGATATGAGCAGTGTCTGTGCAAATAATGATCTAGAGGGGCCCTTTTCCAAGAACTTGCCCAAAAACTGGTTTTAGGAAACTGACTAGTTTGTATCTGGTATTTAAATATGATGTAAAACTGAGTGTAAATCCTTGCATTTTTCCATTCAGTTTGGTTCATTGTATTAAGAGATTGTTAATTAGACTGTTATGTATAATTAATCAAATCATTTATAAACACTGAAAGAAAGCCATCTGGCCTTTTGTTTTGGCTTCAGTGATAGAGTGATAGATGTTGTTTCCTATTTAATAATTGTAACCTGAATTTAGTCTGTAACAGTATGCCTTTCTACACCTGGTTATACCTATCGAATGAGGAGTAGTGGAAAGAGACCTCCTCCTGGTCAATCTTGTTTCTTTTGTACTGCTGACTGGCATCACAAAGACCAAAGCTGTTCCTCTGTCAGAGTCTCTCCAGCTCTCATTGACCGTATCCGTCTGTGAGCTCCTGTACTCCTAGACTCCTCAATCCGCAAACCTGGAACCTTCAGCTTTCACTACCTCCTCAGTCCCCATCCGGGGCTGCTGCTAGAACTGGCCCCCTTCTGGGGTTATCTGTCACAGACTCTGGAGTCTCCCCATGAGACAGGATGTTTGAGAATATTTTGTAAACCAAATTTTTACAACAAGAGATGATACTGTGCAAATAATAGGCTGAGAGTATTTAAACTACTTAAGAGATTAGTAAGGAAGATCAGCAACAGAAACTGCAGTCTTATACATAATGAATGTGTGTTAAAGCTTTTATGGGTCTTGTCTTTTCAAACAAGACAGGGGCAAGCAGAGATGACAGAACCTTTAGCGAACAAAAACAGACTGTGAAGGAATGGGACACAGTTTAAAATAATAATAATTTATTTTTAAAATAATTAAGCAATAATAGTTAAATAAATGGAGTACAGAGAACTGCAAACGCAGATCTAAAAGGATATTAGAAAGGCCACAAGGGAGATAGGAAGGAAAATTGAAATGGAGGCTCAAACCAAAAACAAAAGTTCTTTCAATCAGTTCTTTCAAGGAAACTGTATCCAGAGAAATGAGAGCTGCTCTTCAGGTACTGGAGAGACTCAAACATGAATAAACTTCCAGGGCCTGATGGCATCTTACCAATAGTACCCAGAAAAGGAGAGCTGTTCTTCAGAAGACACTGACAGAGCCCTTCCAGCAGCAGCTCAACACTGTTGCTGTACACAGGAGCTGGAGGATTGCTAATGCAGCGCCCATCCACAAGAGTGACAATACGGACCCAATTAGAGACCAGATCACGTAACTTCAATATCATGTGAACCTATAGAAACAATTATCAGAACTAATCACTTACTGTATATGGAAATAACATTCTAGTCAAAATGGATATAGAAAAAGTTGGTTTTGCTTAACTACCTTATTAGATCAAGCAAGAGCAGTAATGAGCATGCACTGAGCATATGATATTGTTATCATTTAGATTTTCCAAAGTTCCTCATGAAAGATTCATTTTCAGTTTACAGGCAGAAAACACTCAGTGAAATGTGTGGGAATGAACTGAGATCTGGTGAAAAAACAGGAATGACATGAAGATAAAGAGGAAATATCCAGATTGGGGTGATATACTGTAATTAATGGAGTCCCAAGGGGAACTACTGTATATTTGGACCTGCCGCCGAATTTATATAAAGGATTTAGATTCTGGTTAAATTAGTCAATTTAACAAATTACATGAAATTAGAAGGGTTTGCTAATAATTCAGAAGCAGTTAATTTCATTTAAAAAGATTTGGATAAAACTCAAGAGTAGGTGTTTGCATGCAGGTATGGAAGTAAAAAAAATAAACTACTGCATAAACATAAAATTGGAAACACTGAGCTGGAAGAGTCTGTTTACTGTATGAAAAAGACCTGGATGTTGTGAGGAAGCAATAAAAAAGGTAAACACAACTTTAGGCTATACAGTATTCTCACAATGTAGCATTATAATGTTCTGTTAAAATTGTACAACACACTAATTAGGCCTCATTTACAATACTGAACACAATTCAGGTCATCCTGTACCAGTAAATATATTGCTGCTCTGGAATCAATGCAGAGAATAGCAGCCAGATGCAGGACTATGAGGGAATGTTATAAAAGTTCTCAAAACCTTGAAACACATTGAGAAGATCAACAGAGAAGCCACCTTTAAAGGCGCTATATAAAATAAAGTTTATTATTATTAACACAGCAGACAAACCAGAGGACACAAGAGGAATATGTAGAAGTGCATTTCAATCAAGGAATAGAAGGCATTTCTTTGTTCAAAGGATTGTGGGAAAATGGAACAAGCTTTCTGGTCACCACCAGTGTGTAGCCCCTACCTAGCCAGAGTGCACCAGTACGCTCTCCACAGATCAGCTATTAGTGGGGAGGAGAGCAGAGTGATGAAGCCAGTTCAGAGATGGGAGTTATTAAGAAGCCATGATAAGTAAATTTGTCCAGGACAGTGGGTAACACCCCTACACCTTTTGAGAAACACCCTGGGTTTTGTAATGAGGGCCTTGGTTTTACTCTATGTCTCATCTGAAGTACAGCACCTTTTTACAGTATAGTGTCCCCATCACTATGCTGGAACATGAGGACCCCCACGAGTAGTATAAAGCGACACCTTTCGTCAAACTTTTGACAGGTACCACGCCCCCTTTTTCCAGCCAATGGGAGTCAGCGGTGGGTGGATGTCCCGCCCCCTTGCCAGCCAATGGCGTGTTGTTATGTGTGCATGTCCCGCCTCCTCAGGAGCCAATGGTGTGTCGTTAAAGGTCGGAACTCCCGCCTTCCCCCCGGCCAGTCGGTCCGGAGCCTCAGGGTCCCAAAGCCCCAAGGCGGCTCATCCCTCGCTTTAGGTGTGTGAAAGTGTGTATTGGTTTGGAAGGGGACCATGTCTGCAGCGGTTGAGTGCGCTCTATTATAAACCTAGGGAATCGGGTAGTTACGGCAGCGCGGGGAGTCTGGTGAGGGCCGCAAGATCCCGGGGTGTGAGCGGCCCAGCCACGGCCGGGTGGTTGAGTGGTTGTCCGGCCAGGCTGCTTATACGCTGCACAAGCCGTGTCTCAAAAGCAGCAGGGGTGTAAGCATACACACACACACTGACTGCGTAAAGTCTCGCGGAAAGAATTCGCAGGACAAACACCATGTGAAATGTGAACCGCTTTATTTCAACAGTGGGGTTTTCAAACACAGAAACAGCGCAGCACACTTTTTACACAAGTTACAGACTCCAGTTTGCAAGTATGTGAAATGTGAACCGCTTTATTTCAACAGCGAGGGTTTCAAACACAGAAACATCGCAGTACACACGCGTTACCGGCTCCTGTTTGCATTCAACAATTAAATGTTGGTGCGGAAAATTAGTTCGGTACGCGTAACCACCACCCCAACATTGCTGAGAAACTCTGAGGCATCTGAAAAAGCATTCATAACCCCCTTCCGCTCCCCATGTCTAAAGCCATGCGAACTACACTAGGCGATCCGATCTAGCAGGGCAAAAAAATTTGCCTGCGTAATCAGCGGGATGGTGTTACCACAGGTTCTGTGCAAAACACGCTGTATTTTGGAATACACACTGTAGAACCCCCCAGGCTTCCGTTTCCGATGAAAACATCAGATCTCCAATAATTTCACTCAAGTTCTTGACATACACATCTATCTCTTTAACAAATTTAAGGACATTACCATTCGACTCTTTGTTTTGCATATCAAGCTTTGTAGAGAGAAGTGTGTAAAGCACTCTTAGTAAGAATTCAGACGAATACATTCGAAATTCTTCATTTTTCGGACAATGGCACACCCGGGTCTGTAAAACAGAGTGAAATCTGTATTCACATTTTACATAGATCTTTTTTTTGTCTGTAAAAAAAGAATAGTGTTTCTTTTGCAACGCATCAAAAGTCACGTCTACTAATTTTTCATCCAGCTGTTCAAGTATGGTGTGTACATGCTCGTATGGGGAGCGGTCCTCAATTATGTTTTTCAGAAACTGTTTTATGCCCCGCTCAGTGTCATTTGTAATGGTGTACGAATCCAGACACCTGGTGGCGTACAGAACAGCTGATAAAATTCGGGCTAAACTGAGAGACTTATAAATTTCTAAAGCGGCAAACGTCACGTCTTCAAACCCATCTGTGTAGCCGACAGACAGGCATGTGTGACCCCGCTGCCTGGGATGGTCAATCAAACAGGCCGGGCAGTCATCAACCAGGACCCCCTTTAAACAGTGTTTGAAGATGCAATAAACTACTGCTTTCACAATCTGGGCCATAACATCGGGCTCATTAGGGACATTGTTAGCTAAACCTGGTTGGGCATCAGCTTTATTAACATTTGGCCGAACACACAAACATAGACATTCAAACAAGAAACATTCAGTTGTGCCGGTAGGCTGAAGATTGACCCGTCCACATCCTCTTTATTCTATTAAAGGAAAAAGAAAAGGAAGGCTTAACAAAATAGACATGCTTTGTACCTAAAATATCGAGCATTTAACGCATTTTTTAGCTAAGGTTTTTCGTTAATATTTACCATTTGTAGCGTGGTATCATCGCTAGCACCCGGCAGTTTTTCAACATCTGGTACCCCAGCTGAACTCACACACTCACAGGGTGCAGAGGGCGGGGTCGGGTTTTGCTAAAGAAGAAGTATTAAAATGACATACGCTAAGCGCCGATACAACAATTCCACGATCAGAAAAAATATTTTAGCCGCCTACCTCTTCACTTTGTAGAGTAGCGGACCCCGATGTTTCTCCACACAAAGAAGCCATCTTCGCAGCTCCCAACAAGGGGCGGTGTCTGACAGCTCCAGGGACGCGCTGCGACCCTGTCAGGCCGGAGCGTTTAAGAATATGCGCCAATGGTGTAACCACGCCTACATAACACAAGACATTTTTCAATTGGTTGTGATGCTTTAAAACGACCCCCCCCCCCCCCCCCATTGTTTTATCGAGAGCGAAAAGTATTCTCATATCAGTTTATAAGTTTTAAACTTTAAAAGTATTAACACACAACGCAAACACAAATGATGTGTTTGCCCAGAAAATAAATTTTAAACTTAAATTTTGGTCTTAAAGTTTTTAAAATAATGTAATAAGACACAGTTTATTTTTAATAACACATTCGTGACAGCTTTTTAGAAAGTTTGAGATAAATTTCCATACATCGTAAGCGTAAAAGTCTTTAAGGTATTAAGGCAACAAATGATGGGGTGTTGTTCTTTATACTTTAACGGATTGGTCTTAAAGTTTTAAAATCACGTATTAGAGATAATTTGAAATGTTTTGGAGACGTGCGGTGTGTGGGGGTTAGTTAAAGGCTCTGGAATGCAGAGTGGGGGGGGGGGGGGGGGGGGCTAAAATTGAGTACAGGGAAAGTTTATAAACATTTTATATTCATGTAAAGTTTTCTAATTTATAAGCACCACATGTATTTCGGGCAAAAATGTTCTTAACATCACATCGCGAAAAAATAAAACCTCAAAACGTCAAGCTTGGTTTGTGAACACGTCGCTATAAAGAATAGATACATTTTCTTATACCGTTAATAAAAAAACATTTTGCTTGATAATATTCTTAGAGGTCTGTTGGTGAATCAAACACAGACACCGAGGCACATTTTCACCACGTTTTAACCGCTATGAAATTTAGACACCGTTGTATGTCTTAAAATAATATAGATTTTAACATTATAACGGTCTAAAACGTTTTCTAAAATGTTTCTTAAAATAATTTCTACAGATCAGTACGTGCACACCCAATGATACCTAAGATTAATGGTTTTATGGGGGGCCAAGTGTGTTTCTTAGAAGAGAATGTTTATCGGTTAGGGTATAAGTACCAGCGGTGTAACAGGCGAAGTTTTGGCTGGATTCCAATTCTTACAGTCTCACGTTATCGCCTAACTTGTCAGAATGGATCACACTGATCAATTACAGTCTGAAGATAGTCTTTTTACAGACTTAACACTGTTCGACTTGATAGACGAAGACGAGGACTCCACGCATTTCAGCGGTATGTATATCTGGCTTATTGTTAGAAAATTACAACGTCATGGTGCATGTCTCATGTTAGCTATAGTTGCAAAATGTTGTATAATATTTGTATACTAGGCAATATTGAATTATTATAATGGAATTACTAGGGAGTTGTTCCGTGATGTGGTTGTGACTGTGTGTATCCATTCATTTCCATTAGCCCCGAAAACCACAGCTGTAAAAAGACCAGTTACCGCGCAACCCAACCCTGTTGAGTAATTACGACAATGTTTTGAATAACGCTTTATGACCATGTGAGTCTTAAAGACACAGGGGTACTTTCTCCAAACCAATACACGCATGTGTCTATTCCGCAGACACGGGTGAAGGGACATGTCGCTACACGTTTAAAAAACATCGTTTGGGGTTTACAATACCACCGCAAAACCTTGTGGAGACACAGGCAGATGTTCACATCATACCAGGGGGTGCAGAGCATATTATCAAATCGCCTGAGAGAAGAGGTCGGTATTATATAAAACATTCTTTTAGCATGTCCATTTAAACGTGTCTATAATACAAATCCCCACAGTTTTTCTATTTTTTGGTAATTTGCGGTGTTGAATTCTTTCACCAATGGTATTTTCCCTCTCCGTGCAGACCCCAAACCTTCAAAAAGTAAACTGCAATGCCGAGCCAACATGTTAAAGGGGTCAATGAGCTCAAAACATCTGAAATCAACAATCAAAGGTTAATATAATTTAAGCGTGGTCAAGATGTGTTATGATCCACTTACGGCAAACGTTACTTCTTTTGTTAGGATGTTAATTCGCTGAAAGATCCTAGTTCGCGTAGTTTTCTGTTCGGGAGTGTTAAAAAAACTTATTTTAAAACTGCTTAGTTTTTAAAGTTAAAAGCGACTGGTCTGTGCCAGGGGTCTATATGCCGTTAACCATGCCACTTGACCCAGTAGCGCCACCACAGTCTTAAAGGAAACCGGTGTAACAACATGTCCGGGTAACTTGTTCTATTCACCCGCAGCCCTTTGTGTAAGGATGCGCCACATGTGTGGCGTTTTTATCCTAGTTATCATAGTTTTCTGATTTTGACCGTTTAGATTTCATTGATTGTTGTGTTGAAAAGTCTTTTATTTTTATCACAGTGTAGTTTTCTGATTTTGAGATATGGAGCATTGGTGTGGTATTAAAAAGTCTTTTATTTTTTCACACAGCAGCTGTATAGACGAGCGGCGAAACAAATGTGGCGGAAATGTCGGACCCTAAGGTGGTGACTGCATCGGAGATGGCTGTTAAGACGCTGACCAAAACCAAACGTGTCAAGCCTGCGGAGCGAAATAATAACGCGCCTAAAGACTTGGTGCTTGGTGATGTGGGAGACTCAGTGCGGTATATTGCACAGTTAGTATCAAAGGTGGGCACTAATGAGGTGGATAAAAAGAGGGATTTAGAGAATCTAAGAGCCGCTTTAGCAAGTGTACATTCAGTGTTTCCAAAAACGATCCAGGTTTACGCCGCTAGCCTCTTAGACATTTTTTCTAAAGAGGATGTCGATCTAACCTCTGGATTTCGTTACCTCATAATGCTATTTCATGGAGCATTGGTGAAGACCCACCGGGATAAATGACTAAACATGCGGTCTAAAAAGACCAACCGCTTGCCAACATCAAGCGTTTGTAAATAAATAAAGGAATTAAACTGGCAAAAGCATGTTTGTTGCGTCGTAAAAGATTCAGAGAGCGGCATCAGATTTCCCAAGGGCCGCCCGAACCACGTAATGAAAATGCAGTGGTAGAAAATAACTTAATGCCCGAGGGTGCTGTAACAGAACAGGATGGCGGTAACTGAGAACCGGTTGTACTGAACGATCTGAATCAGGTTGGTGGCGGTGCAGGGGCGAATAGAGACCCCTTAGTTTTCCTGGAGCGTATACGTAGTTATAACAGGTCTTTTGTTTTGTTAATCTCGACAGAATAGCCTCGTATGTACAGGCTATAGATGCTGTGCATGGTGCAGTCCAGAGAATATTGGATGAACTTTCTCCAAACATCAGGGCGAATGATTCTGTACAGCTGTGTTTGACTGCGGGTGGTTTTAACAAACCCTTGTTCTCACGCAGGAGACACCCCGGAGAATTAAATGCTGCCGATTTTTTAAGCCACATCTCAGACCTCTTACAGAGCCACACAGAGGTTCTCACCGATGACAGCCTCCGATTAGTGGTGACGATAGTTAGGAATATGCAGGGGGGTGCCCGCCGAAGATTTAAATCCATTCTGTATAGCTGGGTAATTGCTCAGAAAAAAGCGCACCTTATCGACTTACATTACACGGGCGGTAATCTGTGTTTTGCCGGGAGTGTGTACGGTTTGTTGAATGAAGGTTGTACCGATGGGGAAATGTTACAGGGCGCTAAACGAATGCACAAAGAGTTGGGTTTTCGAGAGAATCGGAAAATTAGTTTGTCAGACATTACCGCTTTTGAAAAACATTTAAAGGTGGTCATTAAAATTTTGTACCACAACCAGGGTGATTGGAAATATTTTACAACGGGGCCCACACCACCAAATTCTAAAATACTTTTTGTTCTACTGCATGAAGAGCATTTTTATGGGGTTTTAAATATTAATGCTTTTGCGGGACGGCTTATTTTTGCACTAACTGCCATGCGGCGTATAGCCACAAGAACGCACACGCCTGTGTTAAAGCTTGTAAAACCTGTTTAGATCCCCAGTGTTGCGAAATTGATGCAGAAATTCAGAATTGCCCGGCCTGTAAGGTCTTTTGTCGTAGCTCTCAGTGTTTGGCGAGACACTTTCGGAATGCGGCGACGGGTGTTAGTAAGTGTGAGTGCAGGGTCTTTTGTGAGAAATGTGGGGTTTATAACCTCGCAAGTCACAAATGTAAAGAGAAACTGTGCTCGCGTTGTAACAACGTGATCGACACCCGACACACATTTGTGCTACATACCGCCTTTGGACAACCCCAAAATTTCAAACAAGTTCATTTTTTTCGACTTTGAATGCATGCAAGAAACGGGGACACACATACCAAATTACGTCCACGCCCTTCATATTGACAATAAACGAAGCTGGGAATTTTATGGTGAAACTTGTCTAAAAGATTCTGTGTGTAAATTTATCGATAGACGTTTCAAAAACCATTCGTTCATATCGCACAATGGCAAGGGATATGACAATTACCTAGTGATCAGACAGTTGTTAGCTGAAAAGATGGACGTTGAACTAATTAATCAGGGTGGCAAGATAATGTGTATGACCGTAAAAGCTCTGAACATCAGATTTATCGATTCTTTAAACTTTCTGCCTATGAAATTAAGCAAACTACCAGCCGCCATGGGGTTCCCCGGGTGTAAGGGTCATTTTCCACACTTGATGAACACTTCAGAAAACCAAAATTATGTCGGACCGATGCCGCCGCCAGAACTTAACGGCATTAACTACATGCTGCCGAGCGAGAAAGCCGAGTTTTTGGTTTGGTATGAAGAATGCAGGGGAAGTGTGTTTAACTTACAGAGAGAGTTGAAACGTTACTGCCAGTTGGATGCAGCAATTCTAAGAGAAGGCTGTATCAGGTTTCGGGACGAGATCATGAATATGACCAGACAGACACGCGTGACTGAGTCAGGGGCCGCCTGCGTTGTCTGCATCGACCCCTTTCAGTTTGTGACCATCGCTAGTGTCTGCATGGCCATGTTCAGACTTATGTTTTTACAGGAAGAGACGATTGCGTTGCTACCCCATGACAATTACCACCGCCAGCAAAAACGATTTTCTACACCCAGCATTCAATGGCTTATGTACATCGAACACACAGAGCCCGTTAAAATCCAACACGCGTTAACCACGGCCGGTGAGTTCAAGGTTGGCCCATATTTTCTGGATGGTTATGCTGTAATTGACAGAGTGCCGACAGCCTTTGAGTTCAACGGTTGCTTTTTTCACGGTTGTAGCATTTGTTATTGTGAAAACGATTTTAATCCGCTGACAAACACTACTTTTGGCTGGTTGTACAGAAGGACGATGGTTAAAATTAATTTTCTCAAAATGAGAGGTTTTAACGTGCGTGTTTTGTGGGAGCATGAGTTCAGAGACACGCTTGTTAAAAATGGGGGTTTGGGTAAATTTCTAACAGCTGCGCAGTTACCAGAGCCTCTGCAACCGCGCGAGTCGCTTTTTGGGGGGAGAACAAATGTGATTTGTTTGCATTACACAGCACAGCCTGGTGAAAAAAATCATTACTATGATTTCACCAGTCTGTATCCGTTTGTGAACAAAACTAAAAAATACCCACTGGGGCACCCCTGAATAATATATAACAACTTTGGAGATTTAAAACGGTATTTCGGTTTAGCGAAGGTGAAAGTTTACCCACCCAGACGTTTGTACTTTCCAGTTCTTCCAGCCAAAATTGACAAAAAACTGTTTTTCACACTGTGTTGTACGTGTGCTGAAACAAAACAGACCACCCCCTGTGAGCACAGTGATGAAGATCACGCCTTGACTGGTGTCTGGTGCACCCCTGAATTACAGATGGCCTTAGATCTGGGGTATAGAGTGTGTAAAAGTTACGAAATTTGACATTTTGAAAAGGCCTCACACAATCTTTTTACCAACTACATCAAACTGCATCTGAAAGGGAAACAGGAAGCTTCGGGGTTTCCAGAGTGATGTACAGATGTTGCGAAACAACAAAGATATATCAGCGAATATTATGAAAAAGAGGGTGTCCGGCTGGATCCCGGCAACATTAAAAACAATCCGGCCAAAAGACAGCTTTCAAAAATTGCCTTGAACAGTTTGTGGGGGAAGTATGGACAAAGAGGCAATTTACCACAGACCAACATTGTGAGAAACCCCGATGAATTGTTCAGGTACTTATTTACACCATATCATGAGGTGTCAGCCTGCGAGTTTATCGATGAAAACACAGCCTGTGTTACGTGGAAACACACTAAACACCACTATACAGGCCATTCAAACACTAACATTTTCATCACTAGCTTTACAACCGCCTATGCCCGCTTGGAGTTATACAATCTGCTAAATGCTTTGCAAGGCCGCTGTCTGTACCACGACACAGATTCCGTTATCTTTGTGAGCCGGGAGGGTGAGTGGAATCCGGAACTGGGTGACTACTTGGGTGAGCTGACCAGCGAAATCGCTGCTGGACACATCACCAAGTTTGTATCAACAGGACCCAAGTCGTATGGGTACAGTCTGGAGGGAAAGCCTGTTTAAAGGTAAAAGGCATTACGCTCAATGTGAACAATTGTGAAAAAGTTAACTTTGAGAGTCTGCTGGACTTGGTTTTTGACTATGGCGTTAATCCTTATGCAGAGTGCCGGGAATTTAAACACATTTCTATTCAACAGCCGATGATCGTGCGTGTTAAAAAGGATTGGCGCATTGAGACCCGGACCTTAAAGAAAACCCAGAAGGTGGTGTACGACAAATGGGTGCTGCAAGAAAATTTGACATCGTTGCCCTACGGATATTAACACGATGGATGTCAGGTTAAAACACCCTTTTTCATGCATTTTGTCCAGACCCTCGAATTGCGGTAAAAGTTATTTTATAAAACAGCTCTTGGAGAGCGGTGATACCGTTATGACTCGTAAACCCGAAAACATAGTCTGGTGTTACAGCTGCTGGCAACCTCTATACGCTGAGTTGCTTGTGAAATTTCCATACATTCAGTTTATAGAAGGACTACCGACGTCGTTTTCCGACGACCAGCTACTGCCGCCGAGTCTTTTCCCCCCAGATGTACCCGCTGTTTATGTATTTAAAAAATCTAAAAGTCGGTGATCTCGCAACCACAGACTCAGTCGAAAAAACATGTTCGGGGCGTCGTCATGTCTTCACGCGTTCGGAGAAACCTGACTCTCTTACATTTTCTGGTAAAAGCCGCCCCCAAGCAGCGGAAAGCTATTCTCTGCGGTGCTACAAATGATCTTGTACAGGCCATAGCTGAAATCGCCTTGAATACCTTGAAAGGGAACATACCGTTATCTGCTAAGCAGTTTGGGACCCTGAAGAGAAAGCGTAAGCTTATAAAGACTTTGAGTCGAAAGAGTCTTTCTCTTAAAAGAAAGAGACTCTTGGTGAACCAGTCCGGTGGTATTATCGGGACCCTGTTGAGTATTGCAGTACCACTGATTACAGGGCTTCTACAACATCAATAATGGAGCACGCTGAAAAAATGTACCTGGTACCTCAGAAACAGCTCGATCGACTCCGAGAGCGGTCTGGGTTCGAAAGCGATGTAAGAAAAATAACAGCCCGTCGATTTGATGATGAAATGCGTGACATTCTTCAGAACTCGCATCTGGCCAAATATGATAAAGTGAAATTGTACAGCCAGGTGTTACAACGGTATTTGACATTAGTATGCCAGGAGACTTCCGAAAAGGGGACTTTAACTGTTGTACTACCGGAAAATGCACCCACCGAACTATCACGCACGTTAGCACAACCGCCGTCATCGAGCGACGCTGACTTTGGGTATATTTTGGACAGCGTGTCTCAACAAATTCCGGAGAAATGCCGAGATATTGTTAAAGACCATGGCCTGCAATAAACCATTAATAGCCTGAAATGAAAAAGGGGAATTTGTGTACAAGGGGGCACCCGTTGAGGGCTCTCACATGATTGATCTTGTCAGGGCTCTCACGCAGCAGCAAGCAGTTGCGGTCGAGTAAGAAGCCAAAAGGTTGGGATGTGTTCATGGAGGCTATGGCAGAAATCAACGTGCCGGGCACCTTGCTAACCAACGCTGGTAACCGAGAGCTACTTGAAAAACTCAAGGCTGCCCCGCTGGGGTGTGCAGTGTCGGTCAAAACTTTAAAACAACTGGTAGAGTTGTCAACAGTCGACCCGGTCTCTAAGATAACCGCTGAAAGGAGACGATCATTAATACCTAGACCCACATGGTTGTCCTTGTAACATTTTTTCTCTGGGTATGTGTGTTTGTGATAAATGACTTGAAATGTATATTAAAAAGCGTGTGCAATATAGTTAAAAATGTTTAACTATAAAAAAAAATGGCTTTGTTGTAACATGTATTAAAAAAAGCTTGAGCGCTATAACAGCGAATGTATAATAAAAGGTCACTGCAAAATAATCTTGCAATTGTCTGTTGTTGTAAAATATGGAATTAGCATTTCTGTTTAAGAAATCAATAATGTTCTTGGGAAAGAAAAAGGCTTCGGGTGAAAATCTGTAGGAGTTGAAAAATTCTGCTCCCTCATCGTCGGGTAAGTAAATAGCAAGCCAGTGTTCACCGGGGCGGTCGTTTGGGTGAGTATTAACTATTAAACACAACGGGCGCCGCGCCAGTCTCTCGCGTGGTAGGGCATCACTAGGGAACACGCCTAGAAAACTGTCTCAGGTGTAGCGGTCTCGGGTTAGAATGTCTTCCAGCTGTATGGTGTTCATCTTTATGTGCAGGTTGTGTGGCCTCCCGTGCTTTTTAGCTGAAGTCGTAAATGACTTGACGTCTCATATCCAGCTCTATCACGTTGTCGAACAGCGCGTACATAACCATGTTAACTGTAGTGGGTAGCGGTAGCGCGAAGCGTATTTCAGCTCTCAGATTACCCGTTTTGATAAGTGAATAATGCCCTGTGCACTCGTCGTCGGGGCTGAGGTTGAAAGCGAACAATGTGTAACCGCGCGCATACTCCTCGAGGTCCACCAAAAGTGGTTTGTCTTTCAGACGCTTCCCAGCTGTTTCCACCAGATTAAAATATTCATGGACGCAATGTCCATTCTGGAAGTCTGGTTGAAGCGGTTTAGTGGGGATTTGTTCACCGTCCGCGTAGAGAGCCAGAAAGTTAACGTTGTAGTGTTTAAAATTGAAGGGGTTTTGGGTAAAACTGCCGCTGAATGCCGCGTTGTCCACAAACCCCAAAATGACCACTTTGGGTAACTGTCCGAGAAAGAGGTTTTCTTGGTTACACACACGGCTCCCTGCAGGCAGGCTGAAGACTTTCATCTGTACGCGGTCTACGGGGTATTTAGCGTTGGCCGTCAGGAGTGCTTCGGCGTGTCCCAGTCTGACCCCGGGTGACACTCTGACTCTTTTCACAAACAAAGATGCAGAGAGTACGCTCAGTTTGTGTTCTCTGGCGTTGTTCATTAAGCAGAAAGCATCTCTGTTGCGCGTGAGTTTTATTTTCAGGTCTACGCCATTCAGTAGTAGTTTGTCCTGAAAAAACAGGTCTGCGTGAATGTGACCCAGGAGCTCCAGTTTTCGGCTTTGCGTTGTGTATGATGCTCTTTTTCGGAACCCCTGATTGGGACCATCCAAAATTGTGGACTCGTGTTCCCCAGCTGTGTCTTTGTAAAAGAGCCCTGTTGAATACTGCGTCTTTAGCGTCTCTTCACTGTAGTTCAGGACAGACTCTATAAAGGCTCTGTAAGGATAGCAGTTGTTGCTCTGGCTGATCAACCGGTCTCCCACGGTGATGTCAACCTGGCTGAAGATGGCAACGATGGGGTAATTCACCAGACTCACACGGGCTGCCGCATCAGTGTCCCGATGCGGGACATAATGCTTCCGTTATTTTACAGGTCAAATAGAGCAGGATGTTGTTTAAATCTAAATAATCTTCTCCGTTGCCTGCGATGTAGAACTCCAGAGGTGCGTATTCCGTTAGGGCCGTGAGGGGTGGAACTTCTATGTAAAAGCTTTTCTCGACACTTGTTTGGGTAGGCGCTAATTGAAATATGTCCAGCTCCGACTTGGCGCATTCTGCAGACCCGCCGTGAACAAAAGCCATGTTTAAAATATGTCTCGTTTCGTGTCTTGTTGATTGCAGTGTGTCACGCCCTTCTTGGTCGACCTGAAGCTTTTATGAGTTGACTGTCTGCGCTTAGCCGTTCTTTTATCAGGTTTCGGCGGCCCCCGACGGTGAGATGATGACGTCTGTCTTTTTCTCCAGACACCACTATGGATGTATGCTAGACCCGAACCTTCCTGCTGATGTGCAGCCACCTTAGACATGACCGCGCTTGTAACATTGCTAACCATGTCTTTGGCTATGTTTTTAGCTGACGATGCCATGTGCGGCTTAGCTATTTCAAACCCGCGTTTCAGAAAAGGCACGGCTTTTCTAAATAGCGCTCTGAAAATACCCCCGATACCAGCGCCGTACTGAACCGGTAGCCCTGAAAATCCTGGTAATCCATAACCAGCCTGTTGTTTGTAATAGTGCGTATACAAAGAAGGATCCCCGTAGCTCTTGATGACCGTCATCCTTTTAGATGTTTGTCACTTTCACAGGTCTGAAATGCAGCTTGATGATGACCTTTCCAAATGCAAATGACACGTGTTCGTTTTGATCCTTCTTTATCTCAATAGTGATGCTGTTAAAATGGTCGATGCTCACCGGCACGTAATGGGGTTTGTCATACAACACTGTGACAAATTCACCATCCACTCCTCTGAAGGGCACACAACGCAAAAGCGGTGCGTAGACGTTGCCTATTAACTGGTGTTCTATGATATTGGTGTATATATACATGGTGTTAAATCCGCCAGTCATATCGACGGGGTGCGGTGATTTTACACCCGCGACACCCGAATTGAAACCCAACATCGCACTAGGCAATTACGCAGCTGCATAACAAACCGTTTATCACTAACAATCCTTAGTTGTTAGTAGTTAGACCGGCTAATGGGGTTGTATTTAAGACTTACAGCCGTTAACTTGGATTTTTCTGCAGCCTGTTTCATTTCATGCAAGAGCTGCTCGATGTTGCTGTAGTACCCTCTCGGTAAGGTACAGCTCCATATAGTCTTGAGCTCATCGCTGACGAGCAGAAAAACTTCGTCTTCATCAAAAGTGTTTAGCGTATGTGGATAGTGCAGCTCGACCAGGCCCACTTCCCAGCCCCCGTCCAGGTCAATCGCCTTTGCCAGATGCTCTGTGAAGCACGCGTTAGTGTTCTTTGGAAACATCTTTGAGGATGAATTACTAGCCAGCGTCACATAGAAACCATTGGGGTTCATTTTTCACCACCTCTATTTGTCTCGGACCTCAGAAGCCTTCACCCAACTATTGAATTTATCGCTCCAGCCGTGCCACTTTACCAAAAGCTGTTTGTTTTTGCCACGACCCCTGGCTGCTAAAATCGTTTGGATGCAGTAGACGTCCTCAACATCAGGGTTTATCTTCTGTAGCTCTTCGGCATAGAAGGAGCCCTTAATGTCGTCGCCTGCGTAGTCCTGCAGTTTGTAATAGGGTCTCAGAGCCGCGGTCCGCTCTTTGACAATGAAAATTTCATCTGTGAAGGTCTGTTCATATCGCTTCTCAAACACTCCCTTTATTTTGGACACCCGCAAGCGATCACCCACATTAAATGAAAACTTTGACGGTTTTCTCTTAAAATGCTCGTCATAGACCGTTCTCCACACCTCAAGGGAGTTGTCGGACGTAACAGAAGCCGGGGTTCGTTTAATAGTCGTGTGGTAACTATGGTTATAAGCGTAAATAAGATCTGAAAGGACGTCGATATAACGAAAGGTGTTTTTGTGTGTCAGGTACCTCCACATTTTTGTTTTAATAGTTCTGTTAAACCTCTCGACCACACTAGCCTTCACATCGCTGGTCATAACGAAATGTTCAATATTCTCACGTTTGAGAAAATTTTGGAAGGTCCTGTTAAGAAATTCTTTACCCTCGTCCGTTTGTAGCTTTTTAGGAGCACGCCCCTCTTGCAGTATATTTCGGAAGGCCCCTGTCACGGCCCCTCCAGTCTTGGTTTTCAGCGGCACAGCCCAAGCGTATTTAGACAGCATGTCTATACACATTAAGATGTAACAGAAACCGTCGTTGAACGCGCTGTGTTCTCTCATGTCCACCAAGTCGGCCTGCCACTGCCAGTCCATTTCGGACACCAGCGTCCTGTTTCTCTTAAAACGTATGCGCGCCGGCTTGTGCAGCGTATAAGCAGCCTGGCCGGACAACCACTCGGCCACCCGGCCGCGGCTGGCGCTGCTCACACCCCGGGATCTCGCGGCCCGCAACAGACTCCCCGCGCCGCCGTAACTACCCGATTTCCTAGGGTTATAATAGAGCGCATTCAACCCCACGGCAGACATGGTCCCCTTCCAAACCAATACACACTTGCACACACCTAAAGCGAGGGATGCGCCGCCTTGGGGCTTTGGGACCCTGAGGCGCCGGACGGACCGACCGGCCGGGGGGGGCGGGAGTTCCGACCCACACCATTGGCTCCTGAGGGGGCGGGACATGCACAAATAACAACACGCCATTGGATGGCAAGGGGGAGGGACAACCAAACACCGCGGATGACCATTGGCTGGAAAAGGGGGGCGTGGCACCTGTCAAAAGTTTGACGAAAGGTGTCGCTTTATACTACTAATATGGTCTCTGTATTTGGATGACTACATTTCTCAAGACTATAGTAAGTAATCTCGACACTTTTTGATCACATTTCTCTTTGTTTTAGGTTTGTTTTAAGAGTCACACGTTCTTATAGAAACTAAGAGCTGCAGAAATTCTCATTCAGACATTCTGTATCAGGGATCCTACTGCATAGTTCACAAGGAATACCAACATCCAAGAATCAGGTGCTTTGCAGATGTTTGATAATTTAATTATAAAAAGTTTTGGTTTTATCTGCTTGGTTAAGAGGAAGCCTCTGGGTGATCAGACGAGGAGGCTCGACCACCAAAAAGAAGCAAGTGTACCCCAAAACCAGTAGAGCAGAAACAGACAGAAGGAATATTGAAATACTGAAATAACATTAAAGGAGAGGGCAGACATTAAAAGCTGTGGGACACTCTGAGACAGAGATTGACCATTTGCCTGTGTGTCACCTGAGCGACACTGTTCGTCCCAGAGAGCAACTGGGCCCATCCGGTCTCACTCTCTCTGTCAAGATACCTGTTACTAGCTGCGACCAAGCCTGTTACAGCCAGAACTGATCTGTCCTAAATTAAGAAATGGTATATACTGTATATTTGAGACACGTTAAAGCAAAATGGGCAGATTACAGGTATAAATTGAATAATACTGGGCTTTTATGCATATTTTTTGGGTAACTTTTTATGTGAGTAAAAATACAGTTTGTATGAATGATTTTTTGAGTTGTGTTATTGCTGCCTGGTAGCACTGGAGCCCTGGATTCAATTTCTGGGATGATAACTGTTTGGAGTTTGCATGTTCTCACCAGGCCTGCTTGGGTTTCCCACCAGGTGCTCTGGTCTCCTCCCACCATCCAAAGACATACTGGTAGAGTAACTGGCTGCTGGGGAAATTTACCCCGGTGTGAGAGTGTGTGTGTTTGTGTCTGTCTGCTCTGCAATGGACTGGCTTCCCAGAGTGTATCTTGCCTTGAACCCTTTAGAAGTAATGTAGAATCATATTGTATTCTGTATATACAGTATGTGGTTTTTAGGATTTTTCTTTTTTTTTCTTATATTTGTCATTTTTTTTGCATCTCTGATATTTCAAGAACAGACAAAACAAAATGTTTGGTTTGGTATGAAGTTTACTTTGACTTTGTGCCCCATTACTGGTTAAGGTGGTGAGAAAATAGATAGGTGGACTTTTCTGTGCCACCAGGAAACATACTTCTCATGAGCATGAGATATGAGACATGATCAGTATCTTGCTTTCCAGCCTCATAATCAATATGATTGAAATGAGAAATAATATAATTATACATTTTTGAATATTGTGAATGTGTTAAATGGTCTTTTACAGTAGTAAAATAAACGTTTAAGTGCACCTGCAGTAGGTCCCAGCTGCAGCAGTGTAGTCGCTGTGCAGTCCTGCTGAGGGAGGTTTTTGTACGGCTGTGTAACAATGTGTTAACAGTTCTTTGCTGTTGATATAGTGCCAACTCTTACAGTAATAATCTGCTGTCAGTCCCAGATCCACTGCCACTGAATCGTTCTGGGATCCCAGTACGACGGGTAGTTGCATAAGTGATCAGGAGTTTAGGAGTTCCTCCAGCTTTCTGTTGGAACCAATCTAGGTGATTATTACTATGCACTGTAGGAGTGGTCTTACGGCTCACAGTGACTGTCTGTCCAGTGAGAAAAGATTTCACATCTGGAGTCTGAGTCACAGTAACCTGTCCCTGGATTCTGTAATCAAGACAAAACACAGGAAATGCAGGAGTTTAATAACTAGAGTGCATTTTAGCTATTACACAATATTTCTGTAAAGCTTGTTCACATAATCTGCTAAAAGCTACTGTATATGATCTATTACAAATTCAGTAAACTATGTTTAAGTCAGCATCCAGCCAAGTATTAAATTTTACCCTGAGCAGAGATGAGGAGTGTCCAGATAAAGATGGTGATGAAAGTCATTCTTGCTGTGGGTTCTGTTACCATGAAGGACAGCTCTCAGTCATGAAGTGTTAAACTCACAGGGCTATAAACACTCCTAGAGCACTGAAGCATGTGCTGCCAATGCAAAGTGTCTCTTCTATGCAAATTGTCTTCCTGGCTTGACAGAGCAAGAGGAGCAGTTAAGCATGAACATTCCCAGGAGAGCAGGACTATACAGAGGGCAGCTTTATAAGGAGCAGAGAATGAGACACAATCAGCTGAGCCCTTATTCCACTCAACACAGCTGGAATGGAGTGGAGTGTATAGAGTCTGGTTAAAGCATCACTCTGAGCGTGCGGCTGGAGAATAGGACATCTGTGACTTCAGAGAGAGTTTGGGAGAGTGTGCCCTCTGGTGGCACCAAAGTGATTTTATTTTAAATGAAAAAAATACTTAAGGGTCCTCTGGACAAATAGTTTTTTTTTTCATGTGAATATGCTGCCGAAATTTTTTTCCTTAATATTGTTTTTCAAAATGGATCGTATGCTTGTATTGATAAAATTATCAAACACAGTACAAGCGGCTCAGGGACACAAGAGAGATTACAAACTAGGACTATAGTGGCCTATCTTGGTTTAAATCACCTCTTAGCCTTTTTAGAAATCCCTTCACCCAGATTGTAATCGTAATGTTTATGAAGCACAGAAAAGAAGACCACCACTGCTGCTGTTGTGCTCTTTTAGAATGCTCTTCACCTAGATTGCTGCAGTAAAATACTTGGCTGGATCGATGCCCTTTCTTAAAAGCGATTTACTTGGTGATTTTTGATGATCTGAGACCTTTTGTTTCAAAATGGAGCTCATGCTTGTCTTGACTGCTTAGATAAAATGACCAAAGAACTTAGAAGCTGCTTAGAGACACAAGAAAGATTAAAAACGAGAACACTAGTGAGCCCAACTTGCTTTGTTGGCTTCAGTTGCTGATTGGAAAGTTGTGGGTTCAAATCCCAACTAGACCACTGCTGTTGGGATTTGCACATGTGAATGCACATCACCCAGATTTCTCCAGTAAAATGCTTGGCTGGGCCAATGAGCTGTCTTAAAAGTGAATTAGTTGGTGATTTTTGATTATCCTAATTGCACATCCAGCCTCTTCTTGAATTGACCTGTCTTAAACACCACAGCTGTGACAGCTTGTTCCATGCACCTACATTTCTGTGTGTAAATAGTTACTTCCTGTTATTGAGGCAATAAGCATTCTTTCCGGTCTGTGGTGGCTCAAGCCAAGGCTTTGTCCAGGGCCTCTTCTGGGAGTGAGAATTGGACACACCTTCTTGACTGCCTGGACAGTGTCCTGTATGACTGGAATGCCACTGGAAATCATGTGAGAGTTCCAGTGACCAGGGAACTAGGAACGAGGAGGGGCCCCCTCATTGTGCAACACAACATCTTTTTAATCAACAAGTTCTAAAGTAAGCACAAAAAGTCCCTATAGTGGCTTCTGTTGCTGCTGTGACTTATCCTAATGGAAGCCCTGTCAAAAAATGGAAAATCATAATAATGTACATGATGTTTCTGAAGCACAGAAAGGAAGAGTGGGATAAGTGATAGCAAAATAAAAGTACACTCAAAGTATTATAATAATGTTAATATGCATGATAATGTAATAATTTCATTCTGTTTTGTGTTTGTCATATCCATGTAACTAGCAAGCCATTTCAAATCCAAGTCAATCTTGAGGGACAATCTTTTTTTCCAATTATACTGTATAATGTCAGTTGTTTATACTGTTTGACTTGTATTAATTGTAAACTGTATTACAGCATGTTAAATATTGAACTAATTAAAAAGGAGGTATATTTTACAGAAGCAAGATTGCTCAGTTGTATATATAAAAATGTGTTTATTATTATACTGTATCTTGTGAACATAATGTGCTTCTTTCAGGTTTACTGTATATAATCCTCTTAATAAGTGTGGACTGTAGTTCGGGACATGTTAACTGAGAGTAAAACTTTTTTATCTTTCTGTCTGTCAGAGAGTTAGTGTAAAAATACTTATCAATTACTTTAAAAAATAGAATTGCCTTGCATGGGCACTTGTGAAACACTACAGAACTGAAAAAGATGCAAGCTCACTTCTGTTTAACTGTTTCCAGGCAGCACTAAAAGAAATGAAGCCATGCATTTGTAACTTTTTCAATTGGTCCAGACACCATTGTTTTTTTTTTCCACTCACACAAAACATAGTCACTTGCACTATTCTGATGTAAAAAGGCTTGTTTTTGCAATATGTTCATTAAAATGCAAATTAAATCTTAAACAAAAGACCTAACTAAAATGCACACTGAATATCAAAAAGCCATGTTACAAAGGGTGAGAAGAGGTACAGTACAGAACAGAACTGTTAAATTATAATTAGACTATGGGCTCTTGTTTGGATTTTTTTTACTGTACCAGGTGCCAGCAATGGTTTATTGCTTCTATTTTCACACAAAAGGGGCAGGGTAATTAGAGCTGTTAGCCAACCTTTTAAACTTCTTCTAATGGAGAGAGAATGAACGCTGGATGTGCGTTTCTTTCTGCACAGGATGCCTATGAAGAACAAGGCCACGCTTGCTCTGAGCCTTTGGAGAGCAAGCCAGGAGCCCATTGCTGTCACTGCCCAGCTAGTGAGGACTCTGCTCATGTCTGGTTTCCACAGCACTGCTGCTGGTGTTCAAGCCCTCAGGATATATTCACAAGCCATCAGGCTCTGAAGACCATCAGCAGCGAATCCACTGTTTCCAACATTCATCAGAACGAAATCTTCAGAATTAGAATGACACTTTTCTCAGCCCCTTCCTAAATTTACATTATTAGCACATACAGCTGCATTTTTAAAGAGGTGTAACTGGAATTAATTACATTATTTTTGAAACAGGAAAAAGGTATTTTTTTGTATATTTGTATTATTTTATATTCTGTGATTAATAGTGATGTAAAATCTTTTTTTTTTAATAAATTTCCAGCTAAGCTTTTAAAACATAAAAAGATATACATGCGTTAATTGAATGTTTGAATTGGATAAAGGTTTTCATGATTTGTGTGGTAACTCTAACACAGCAAGGGTCTGTAATTTATTTAAAATTTGGCAAACAAAGCCTTTTTTTCCTCACAACCAACATAGAACAAACTACAGCAGTCACCCTGAAGAAAGGGAGCCATCAGGCTGAAACACTTTCAGATGTGTGTTTTGTCGCAGTGTGAGAGCTGGTTTAGAGAATAAGGAAACAGGGATAAACGGCAGAATCAGGAGATTCAGGAGGGGATGATATGGGCTGGATACCAGACAGCTTGTTATGAAGTGTTTAAAAAATAATAAGCGAGGCTCCTAGCCGAAAAATAAAGAAGGGAGGCTGAAGAGCCAACACAGAATGAATAGTTTACAAAATGGAAAAAAAATAAAGCACATAAAGAGGAGAGGAAAATACGGGGTGACAAAAACGAACAAGAAAAAAGGGGGGAAAGTGAAAAGGGAAAAAGGGAACCGCTGTATTGTAGCGCAGGGAAGCAGGAAAAACAAACTTCCGTTGGAGATTGGAGCTCTAATGACAGAGCAACGATAGTGCGGTTTGAAGATCGGGAGCCAGATTGAAAAAGGTTTGGCTAATTTGAACGGCCTCCCGATCTAGTTTGAGTGACAGGTGCGGAGCTCAGGGGAATGCTGCTGTTGCGAGAGGCAACAGGAGGAGGCGAGTCTGGCCCGCCCGTTGTATTTAGAGTCAGAATAACAGAGCTGTCAAATGTCTTGCTAAATAATATGTAGATTTGCACAATATTGGATATTTGCACATATTGCAATTCTACAAAAACAGAAACACACATGTTTCGAAAAGTTTAGAAATGTATTTATAAGAAGAAAAAGGGGGGAAATCACATATAGGGCACAAGGTTAAGTTGTGAAATTCAATACAATCTCTCCATTAAGTGCATGATCAAGATGGCTGAGCATATGGCATCAGAAAAGACCCCATTATGATGTCACTGATGATGTCTCTCATGGAATTTTGAAATCCAGACAAGCAGATTTTCTTCTCAGTCTGAAGCAAGACCTGTGATGGGAAACACAATGAGCTGTTTCCAGTGTGTGTCCTGGCACTGTACACTATGGGACTGTCAGAGAAACAGAACAGAAAGCTAATTGATTTGATAACAGAAGAGGAAGGAGCAAGTCGGAGAGGAGGAGGAGAAAAAGAAAGCAAAGGAGAGGAAGGGTGAAGATCCTGAGACAAAACAGGAACAGAAGAGCTGGAAAGCCTGGATCAAGAGCAGGCCTTCAGAAACAACACATGGGGGCAAAAGAGAGTCTGCAGCCAACAGCCCAGCTCTGTGCAGCCTCTGTGAAGCCTCCCTAATTCAGGCAAGCAGCAGTGAGATGCTTAACAAAAATAAGACCCAGCATCAAGAGAAAGACGAAAAGAATGAGCAAGAACTTCTATCAACTAAAACTCTGAGACAAGAGATGCCAAGCCTGTCAGTGCCAAGAAGAGAGAATATAGACCCTACAGAGTCTCTGACAGACCTACAGAACAGGCCTGGGCCACTACAGGAATCTGGGCTAGAGAGTAGCTCCATCCCTGCTGAGCTCCCACAGCACAGAGGCGGAGAGGAGAAAACTCCAACAGAAGACCATCAGCAAAACCACGAACAAGCAGTCATGGCCAGCAACGACAATAAATTCAAAAAAGAAGAAAGAATGAAGGAGTTGGAGAACAGGGATGAGGAAAGGACTCCTGAAGAAAATGAGGACATGGGAAACTGTCACGGCCTCCACTAATCAGACACAAGCCCCTGCTTCTTCCCACAGATGCCGATGCATATCCTAATTATCCTACCACATCCCTAGTCCTGCACCACACCTCCCGACCACCCACTACTTAAGGGCTCCTCACTTGCACCTCCTCGCTCAGTATTAAGTTCGTACTTATAGAGCTCCCCTTCGTTATAACCTCTTCTTCTGAGAAAACCATCGTCTTGAGAAAACCCATCTTCTAGACCTACGCATCCTCCTGACCACAACTTTTGGCAACGCGACTCGGCGACTCGGCTAAGTAGGCCGGCTTCCTCTCTCCACTAAATTTCCCAGTCTATCATCGTTAGCTAAATACTGCATAGGGTCCAATCCCCTTGCTTAATACTCCGGCACATTACAGAATACTGAGCCGTACACATGGACCCCAACCCCAGACTACAATTTCAGCCACTCAGTTCTCGCACTTTATTCAAACACCCTGGTTCAGCTCCACGCTATACTTTAACAACTCGCTGGCCTGGTTAACAGACCCTTGTCAACGTCTCTAGCCCAGGTTTGCCCTTCCTCTCCCACCCCAGAAGCAATGGCAACTCCTGTGCACCCCGTATCACAGCCTTTACTCACCCCAGACAATTTCGATGGAGATCCTGCAAAGTGCAGAGGCTTTCTAATTCAATGCTGGATTACCTTTCAACTTCACGCCGAGCATTTCTCCTTCTCGGGAAAAAGAAAAGCTTTTGTGGTTTTGCTTTTGACTGGATGAGCACTGGACTGGGCGGCTACGTTCCTTGCTAAACAGGCTCCTGAAATGGCCGACTACAATCTATTCCAGGAAAAATTGGAGTCAGTATTTGGTCACACCCACTTCCACCACCACGTACTGTAGCATCTTGGTTAACCTCCCTGCACCAAGGAAATAGATCTCTCCTGGACTATGTGACTGGCTTCCGAATCCTGGCTGAAGACTCCTCTGCGAACGAAGAAGCCCTAATTTTCCAGTTTCGCAGAGGTCTGTCTGAAAAATTGAAGGACCATCTGGCACTGCTACCTCTTGACATCCAAATGTTAAATGACTTTATTTCCAGAGTGCAGGAACTGGATTTTCGCATACAGGAGAGCAAATCAGACTGCTTGCTAACTCAGTGACCTGAACCTCTTTGGCCACCATCCTCTACCTTTGTGGAAAAACACACCATATTCCCACCACAACTTACCGGTATAGAAAAAGAGAGATGTCTGCAGGAGGGATGCTGTCTTTATTGTGGAGCTTTTAGTCATCTCTGTACCTTATGTCCAGTCTAATGTTAAGAGTCCTTTCCAGATGCACTTATCGGCACAGCTAAAGTCATTAATATTTCACTTACACTACTATTTCCAAGTTGTTCCTCCATGCAGTTCTTTCCTGGGGCAAAGGTCAACTCTCTCTCACTGCTTTTGTTGATTCCGCTGCATCTGGAACTTTTTAGACTCCACCTTCAGCGAATCTTGGAATATTCCCCTGGTACCTCCGATCAGTATTCTAACTCTGGATGGCTCTCCTCTATCCCTTGGTCATAATTTGTGGCAAACAAACCCAATCTTATTGCAAATTGGCGCTACACATTTTGAAAAAATTCAACTGCTTCTCCTTCAATCTCCCTCACATCCCCTACTGCTGGGTTTCCCATGGTTACAGAAGCAGGGGCTTGTGTCTGATTAGAGAAGGCCATGACAGGAAACGAGGAGAAAGAGGTCAAGCCTATGGATAAAAATGAAACACCAAAGGATGAAAATAAGCAACATGGTTAAAATGGTGACAGGCGTGAGGGTGAGACTAAAAAAACGAAGAATGAGCCAGCAGGAAAAATTATGGTTGCGACAAAATTGACAAAGTTGAGGAGATACAGGAGATGCACGGCAGGGAGCACACAGAGGAAAATGACATTAGTGCCATTTTCCTGGGAGAAGAAGCTTCCTGTGGAGCAGACACAGAGAGAAACACACCCAGCCCCTCTGCAGCCCCTGCTAGGCAGCTGCAGGTCCAGACCCCTGTAGACCAACACAGCTCTGCAGCAGACACAGAGGCCCCTGCTGAACTGAGAGGACAGGAGGGCCACACTGATGGAGCCCCCTGCATGCCGTCCACAGCCCTGTGACACGAAGGGCTAACAACTATAGAAGAACAAAAGAGGCACGAGTCTGAGAATGAACAGGGAAACAAGAAATATGTACTGAAGACAGAGGAAAAAGATATGGGTGCCATACTTACCACAAAAACAGAAAAGGAAGAAAATAAGCCACATGGTGAAAATGGTATAAGTGGAGAGAATGAGAGAGAAAAAATAAGGAATCAGCCAGCAAAAAAAAATGCTGATGGTTGTTTAAATATTGACAAAGTTGAGAGCAGAGTGTCAGAACATGGTGAGAGAGTGGTTTTTATTAATTATTAATATTGCATTAATGATGGTACTTATTGTTATTGTATTGTTTTAAGAAACAATTTATTAAAATATAAAAGGCTGTTGTATATTTTATTGAATTGTATAATTAATATAAATGCAAAATATTGTTTAAATTATTTCAAATAAGCTTATGAATTTACCACATTACACTGATTCTAAATCAAAATGGATGTTTATCAGAGATCTTGGCTTTTAAAAATAGACATCTTTCAAATTATTTCACAGGTGGTAGATACTGAGATAAACTACAAAGAAACACATACAGTTATAAGATAAAAACAAAATGCAACCGTGTAGATTCTTACGGAAATAATAAAATCTAACTCAAAGATCCTAAACGTCAAGGTGCCAGAAATATTGATATTACTAATGTTTAACACATGGCATTTTTTGAAAGGATTCACAAAATACAGATCTGATTTTCCTGATACAAACAATGCAATCTGTATAACACATAATGGAACTCTTCAATAAACTTCAATTTTATTTATGTCGGTTAATTCCTTACTGCTCTCGTTTTTATGTCAACTAACAGACATAATCTCCCTTTCTTCTAACCAAGCGTTTGATAATGTTACAACCGCGGGGTTCGGTACGGAATGGAGCAGGCGTAGCATTTATTAACCAGAACCAGGGAAAGGTACACACACAGGGACAGGGGTTACAGCGCTGCACCTACACTAACACAGACACAGAAGGGAAAAGGCTGCCTCACAGCCCCGCCCCCTTATATACAGGCCGCCTCCCCTGAGTCCCGCCCCTCAGGCGCTGTTCCCAGCCTGCCTTGTGTGCGCATGGCCAAAGGGAGTGGCAGCTGTTAAAGCGCCCCGTGTGGGCACCACACCTCTAATGATTCTGTTCATATTTGCTAAAAATGCCAAGATTTCATTATGCCTCCCTCTTGTGGTCAATATTAATAACTGCACTCTGTGTTTCCTGTGGTGCTGTTTGATTATCACATCTAAATGAAAAACATACAGATGCCCAGTGTCTCACAGTAGTTTCTGTGATCAGTCTTGATTGGATTGTTTATATAATAAATATCACAAGATAAAAATACACTAGTTACAGTACAAAAATATTGAAATATTTTTTTCTGATGTAATTTAAGATAAGATACTCTATTAGCCACATACAATTTCTTGCATTAGGAATTCATCTTTTTGCATACCCCAGCTTGCTCTACATGAGACACACAGACAGGGAGAGAAGCTTGGGGTCAGAGTGCAGGGTCAGCCATTGTACAGTGCCCCTGGAGCAGCTGGGGTTAAGGGGCTTGTTCAGGGGCCCACCAGAGTAAGATTCCTCTGCCAGCCGTGGGATTTGAACTGGCAACCTTCCAGCCACAGGCACAGATCCTTAGACACAGAATCACCGCTCTGCCCATTAATTATCATTAATAGCTATAATGATAATTAACATAATTTATTTAAGGAACAAGTAATAGGTTTATTCCATGCTGAAAAAAAGAAGAAAGAGAACACAACGTTTCGGCCATGGAGCCTTCTTCAGGTGTGAGAGAGACAGGGCAGTAGGCAAAGGTAAAGTAGCGGGAGAACAAAGGTTGAGAGGGAGGAGGAGTGAGAGGCGGGAGCAGGGGACAAAAAGAGAGGCCAATCAAGAGGTGTGAAGTCAGAATGGGTGCAGAGAGGTGTGAAATGAAACTTCCAATGAATGGAGAAAATTTAAAAGAACAGTAATCTGTCGTTAAGGGAAGGGAGAATGTGTGATTCTAGCTGCAGAATAATTTTAGTTTCGGTGGTCTTTCTGATGTATGAGTTCGGAAAACCGTCTTTGAGAACACAGACGGAGAGATTAGAGTGGTCGTGGCCGTCAGAGGTGAAATGAGAAACAATGGGCTTGGAGAGATCTTTAATCTTCACAGCCCTGACGTGTTCTCTGAAGCGGTCTCCAAGTCTCCTTCCTGTTTCCCCAATGTAGATGGCTGGGCATTTACTGCAAGAGATACAGTAAATAAGGTTGCTGGAGGTACAAGATGCTGTCTGGGTGATCCGGAATTGTCCTGAGGGGCCTTGAATGAGTGTGGTGGTGGCTGTGTACTTGCAGGTGATACAGCGAGCTCTTTTGCAAGGGAAAGTGCCTGGTGTGGATGGTTGCTGAGGGCGGTCAAGGGAGCTGTGAACAAGGAGGTTACGCAGATTAGGTGGTCGGCGATATGAGATGATAGAAAAGGGCGATCAGAAAAGAGGGCCCCAATGGAGGGATCATCCTGTAGGATGGAAAAATTCTGGTTAATGGTCCTGGGGATAGGAAGTGTGTTAGGGTGGTAAGGAAGCACCAAAGGAAGTACAATTAAATAATTTATTTAATTGTAATTTTCAATTTCATAGGCTATTAAGTTTAATACTTAAATATATTTACATATTCTTTCTGTGTGTTTATTACACAAGATTTATAAATGATGTACAAACCCAGCTCTGTTCAGTGTGATTGTAGCAGCTCTGCAGCTGTTCTGTCTCAGCCCTCTGTGGTTCCTGTTGATGAGCCAGAGCAGATACTATAAAGATGAGGGAGGTTTTTGTACAGACATGTATCACTGTGTTACCCACTATAGCTCTGCTGACAGTAATAATCTCCTGCATCTTCAGCCTGGACTCCAGTGATTGTCAGTGTAAAGGCTGTTCCAGACCCACTGCCAGTGAATCAATCAGGAATCCCAGAATAACGGTTTGTCGCATGATAAACCAGGAGTTGTAGAGCCTGACCAGGTTTCTGCAGGTACCAGTACAGGGCGTTGTAACCACTGGTAATAGAGCTGCTGGTTGTACAGCTGTTAGCGACGTAACTTCCTGGGAGAACAGACTGAGCTGGAGACTGAGTCAGAACAATCTGCCCACTGGACTCTGGAAGTGAAATAGCAAAAAGAATGAATTATAAATACATACTTTAAAAAAAAACATTTGTATATATATTTCAGGTGGGTAGCTGCGTCAGCATGCATAGGCTGCAAAGGAACACGTAATGGGTTTATTCCATGCTGAAAAAAAAGAAGAAAAAAACAACGTTTCGGCTGTAGAGCCTTCTTCAGGTGTGACACAATCGGTTAGATGACAGTTTTAAAACCAGAAAGTAAAATGTATTTCTTTTTTTTTTAATTTCCTGTCTTGAAAACAAAGGGCAGACAATCCATGTGTAAATATATTTTCTCAGGGTGATAATTGTTATTTTGAAGTCAGTAAGCACTGTAGCTGCCTAATGTGAAAATTGAGAGACATTGCAGAAGTCAGATAGTAGATCATAAAGGAGTTTAGGCTTTTGTTTTGTTTGTTTATGTTTCCCTGTACTGTAAATAAAAATGTACTATTTTTATACATAATAATAATAATAATAATAATTGCTTACAATTATTATTTCTGGACACTCCACTCAAAGCGCTTTATAGGTAATGGAGACTCCCCTCCACCAATGTGCAGCATCCACCTGGATGATGTGACTGCAGCCATAGTGCACCAGAACTCTCACCACACATCAGTTATTAGTGGGGAGGAAAGCAGAGTAATGAAGCCAGTTCATAGATGGGGGTTATTAGGAGGCCATGATTGGTAAAGGCCAATGGGAAATTTGGCCAGGACACCAGGGTTACACCCCTACTCTTTTCAAGAAACGCGCTGGGATTTTTAATGAGCACAGAAAGTCAGGACCTCTGTTTTACGTCCCATCCGAAGGACGACGCCTGTTTACAGTATAGTGTCCCCGTCACTACACTGGGGCACAGGTTGCTGCTGGCCCCACTAACACCTCTTCCAGCAGCGACCTTAGTTTTTCCCAGGAGTTCTCCCATCCAGGTACTGACCAGGCTCACACCTGCTTAGCTTCAGTGGGTTGCCAGTTGTGAGTTGCAGGGTGATATGGCTGCTGGCATTATGGCTGTATTCATGTGTCTGTTTTTCTGGGTCCACCTATTTTAGAGATTCCATTACAGCATGTCCTACTATGTTGTCTCACACTGTACTGTATATCTCAGACTGTTTTAACTTTGCTTTATAAGGTGAATAAGATAATTAATGAAGTTAAGTGAATGCAATTAAATTAAGGAAGAAAGAAGCCCTTTTTGTTACAGATGCTTGCCCCTCTCTGTTGTGTGAGCTTGTTGCATCCCTTCGCTATACATAAACTTGACTCTTTCATCCTCATTAACACTGCACCCTTCATGGTTTCTATTTTCTCCCACATTGTTACCAAACTGTCACAAAGTCACAGCCCCCATACAGTATATGGTATACCACTCTCTAATTCTCTTTTTAAAATCACACAACTCAACTAGCACCTGCTGACACTCAGTCATGCTGACAGAGAACCAGGAGTAGACAAGCGATCACTGCTCCTCTTCTGGTACAGAGGCAGGCTTCTTTTCAAGCCCACCACTTGCTATCTGTACCCTGAAATGCGGTTTCTATATTCACCACAAATTACATTGCAGCTGCTGGCACATTTCCCTCATGTCCAGCCAGCCTGAGTTTTGCACAGACACTCTGCAGCCTCCAATGCCTGAGTCCTCTTCAAGTACATTAGTGGGGTTCCTTATCAGTCATAAATCCAGGTCTCTTCTTGGTAGGGTGGCCCTTTACATCTCAGTCACCACCACATTCATACCCCATAGTCACTCACTGCTAATGAGCCAGCAGCCAGATAGAACCTCTGCCACTCCTCAGGTACAGAGCCAGGGTCCTTCTAGCTGCACACCTGCTCTCTGGTCTTCATTCACTTTAATTTGCTCTAGCACAACAGATAGACAGATGAGAGATCTTGCAATCTGACAGTCCTGTTCCTTTGAAATGTCTCTAGAACCTAAGGCTTTATATGGTTGTGATCAAAAATCTTCTAGGCTCCTAGATCATAAGTGTCAGTCTAGTGTCTTCAAACACACAATTCACCCCACTGCCTTTGCACAGACCACAGCACTGCCACATCTCAAGTGCAGTGTAGGTACCAGCCTCCTGCTCGATACACATCTGAGATCACCACACTGGTCACAGAGAACAGATGGACAGTATGGATTCTTTCTTTTCTGCAGAGGAGTAGACAAGTCATTTATGTAACACCACCCACAGCTGTAGCTTTTAATCAAATTTAGTCAAATTTTAGCTAGGTAGGGGAATTGGTGTTCAGAATGTCACTCTATGTAAGAGTTCACAATTCTATGTTCAAGGCAGTTCTGAGAGCTTTTTACTTGTCTGCACACTGTCATGTACAGTACAGTAATAACTGTTGTCGTGTTCTGTTGTTTTTCATTTTGATATTCGTTCCTTTTTTGCCAGCACTTTTATTCTTCAGTCTAATATATGTTCTATTTGTTTGAACTCTGTCTCAGCAAGATTACTAACTTTTTATTTCAACCCACTTTAATGACAGGTATTAATATTAACCGGAATACCTGAGGCTTAAGTTCTTTAGTAAAAAGTGGTAAGGTAAGGTTTTAAGCACTAAAACCACACCTTAAAGGTGGCGATATCTGCCAATTTCAAATGAAACATTTTTAAATTGAAGCATACTGTATTTGTTTGCTGCTAAGAAAGCCAAGGCTGCTCTAATCTTGGTAAACAGGAAATTAAATTATTATTGGAATGCAAGTGGATGGACATATCCATTTAAATAGTATCTGTATTGAATACTACAACATTTGATTGAGCTTTTTATACTTTTTAAGAACTTTTTTTATTTTTTTTACCAACATACTGTAGCAATCTCATTGTTGTATTTTCTCTGACAACCCTTAATAGGTGGATGCTTTACCACTGTAAAAAAACAATATTCTAATATAAGGGAAGTCTAATCTAAGGTGATGATTTAAATGATGCTTTTATATGGCATTGGAAGAGATTGGAATTATTAATAATTATAAATAAACACATTTTATTACAACATATTCTTGATTTGGGGGTGAATTTCGCACTCATATATTGGGCAAAATCCACTTTAAAATCCACTGAATGTTTTATGTTTCTGGTTTTCTTCTCATCACAAACTATATTCTTGAATTGACAATATTCTGACTTCATCTGCATTTACACAAAATAATTCATATAAACTGACATATGACCATAAATGCTGAATTATTGCCCTATGTTACTGTCATATTGTCACACCTACAGATGCAGCCATTCAAAATGCGCGGTACAAACCCGTACCACACGCAACTACTCACATTATACAGCGGTAAGTGATTGGCTGGCCAAAATGACCGACAGGGGCACTCGTGGTGCATTGGTTGGTAGTGAAAAGATTTAATCATTTAATGTTTAATGTTTTAATCCTCTTAGTATTAAATATTTATATGGAATTTTACAACTAAAGGGAAATTTTAGTAACTGAGCATAAAAAGAAGAGGAGCATAATGCATCTGATGGTCATAAACGATATTAATTTAGGAACTGCATCAGAGATATTTTTTAACTGCACTGCATCAGAGAGAATCAGTATAGCTTCTGGGAAATACATTTTTCCTGCATCAAAGTTTAACTCGTTCAGAGCGCCCTACAGTACATTACAAACTCAAAAGCATTTCATTTTGAGCTGAGGACCCTCACACCGGAAGAAGACTTCACAGCCGAAACGTTGCGTTTTCTCCTCTTTTCAGCATGGAATAAACCTACAGTATGACTTGTTCCTTTGCAGACTACGCGGCCTGATGCAGCCACCCACCTGAAGTAGTTAGTGTTGTACAGTGATAATTGACGTGGGTAATGTCATCCCCATTAAACAATGTGCTTATCACGCAAATCCTGCTAAACCAATAATTAGACACAAGAAAAGTAGTGTCTGAATCACTGTGCCCGTTCTCACCGAACCTGAAAATACTACAATATATGTCTCTAAATATCACCTATGCAGGTTGTTTGCACAAACTCGTATTGAGCAGTATTTCTCGCATTGTGAACATACTGTATGTACACAGCGGTCCTGCAGGGTGTAGTGCACAAACCCACATGAGCCTGAAAGCGCTACATTATTAATAATATCTTCCGTGTCGCAGTAACATTGGAATGTTCATTTTTTACAAGTGTAAAAAGAGGTGATACACAACGTGTCTCCTCTTCAGCTTACAAAGAAATTCCACCAGAGCCTCACAATATTGTCCAAACTCTTCTTGTGTCTAATTTTTAATTTAGCAGGATTTGAGTTACAGTATATGAATATAATTATATCGTTATTAATTTCTTTAGATACGCTATTCCATATTATATTCTGTATTAATCAAATTCTAAAAATGTCAATATATTTGTCCATAATATTTATAAGCCTTTAAAAGGCTTGAGGCGTCTGTTAAATTGCCCCACTGGATAAAGTGTTTGGAATTAAACCAATTTAACAGCTCTTAAGTATACTGTAGTTTTTGTTAACACAACACAACTTTGTCAGTGAAAAAAATGACTGCAGGCACTTTTCCTCCCCCTCTTCATTCTCAGAGAAGAATAGGCGGACCTACAAATGAAAGACAGTACCCCTTCTCCCCACGGACAGACTGACAAATGTTTTCACTGCTTATTATTTTAGCATGACTATAATTATATCATTATTAATTTCTTTGAATCAGCTAAAGATCTGCCAAAAAAAAGGTCAGATAGGCAGAGGGAAAGGCAGTGACATCACTGCACTGGCAAGATAGATACTCTCTTTAGATACTTGATATACTTTTCTTTAGATACATGATTCCATATTATATTCCCTATTAATCAAATTCTAAAAGTATGCTTTTGTTTACTCCGATAACGAGCGTATTTGCAGAAATACAGAAATAATGTTTAGAAACCTCTAGATAGAGAATATAATATAGAATGGATTACCAAAAGAAATTAATAACGATATTAATTTAAGAATCTAAACATATGTATTTACATAGCTGGTTGTATTGCTGTAATCCTCTTTCTTTGTAAACATGTTTTATGTTTAATTTTTAATTTTAATCAATAAGTAGTATTACAATTTGCACTGTGATAAACTGTTGCACTTGATCATTTTACTTGGGCTTCTTTAAAAAAAGCAGGATAAGGTCTTCAGATTAATATATTATTAACTACTACATTAGCTAGATTGAGTGAATGGCCTCCTGTTGTTTGTAACCCTTCTAATGGTTTTAGATTCCAAGCACTATTGATAAGTAATCAGCCACCCCATACTGCACAGCATAGCATAATAGCTATGTTTGAAAATCAAGAAGACTCCCCTTAGAAAGAAAGCTAAGTAACAGTTTCAATATGGCCAAAAAACAGTATGTCTTGCATAAGTGTTAATTTTCAGAACCAATGTGAAACTGAAATAAAACACAGGAAACCCAGAAATTACTAGAAGAACCCCGCTTCCCAGTGTATTCCCTGTCTAATGGTGCAGTATTCCAAAAATTATAAAACATTACAGAAAAGATTCACAAACCAACACAAGGTTGTGAAAGGTCAGAGGGCCTGTCTAGAGTGTAAAACTCTTGGTTGCAGCACTGTGAGTGTTGTGGTTTGAAAGCTATTGAGTCGTTAACAGCGACCCCCTATCCCCGTGTATTGCCTGTCCAATGGTGCTATCTTCCAGAAATAATAAAACAACCCAAAGCAAGGTTGTATATGGTGAGGGGGGCTGTCTGGTGTGTAAAACACTTGGTTGCAACATTGTGAATGTTATGCTTAAAAAGCTATTGAGTCATTAGGAAGACCCCCCGATTCCAGTGTATTACCTGTAGTGCTATCTTCAGAAAATCATAAAAAATAAAGAACAGTTTCACAATACAAAACAAAGCTGGGAAAGGTCAGAGGACCTGTCTAGTGTGTGAAACACTTAGTTGCAGCACTGTGGTGTTGTGCTTAAAAAGCAATTGAGTCATGAAGAAGACCCCATTATCCCAGTGTATCGCATGTCTAATTGTGCCATATTGAAAAAATCATTAAAAAAAAACTAAAAGAGGTTTCACAGCCCAAAGCAAGGCTTGGAAAGGTCAGAGGACCTGCTTAGTGTGTAAAACACTTACTTGTAGCATTGTGGGTGCTGTGGTTTAAATGCTATTGGCTTGTAAACAGCATACCCCTATCCCAGTGCATAATGCATGGGTTTGAACTTCAAGGGTGCTGTTCTTAATAAGCTGCTGAGTAAAGAACAGGAATTTTCCTGCTGTCAGGAGTATTGCATATATAGTTGACCTTTACCTGAATGAAAATAGGACATAAAGAAAGGGTTTCAGAAATCAAACAAAGCTTTATTCCTGTGCGTACAGTCTGGGTAATTGGGGACTGCGTTGTTTTGCTTCCTATGGTGATATATGGGTTTTTTCTCATTAAGCTGTATTAAGCAGAATTTCTCGCATTATGAACTTGTGCACACATCAGTTCCCCAGGGTTCCAGTTAGTGCGTAATTATGCATCGCCGAAAAACCGGAGGTTTACAAAAAGAGAATTAGCTCACTGATAGTTTTATGTAGAAGTTGTGAAACTTTTCACAAGTAAAAGTCTTTAAAATGCGTTTGGTTTGAAGGCTTTCTGTGTTTCCCTTGCGAAGATATGGACAGAAGAATATTCGTGCGTGTTAAAAAAAATGGGAAAAAAACTACATAGTGAAGGCTGTGAAAACATTTACAGTGTACTTTGTACACACAGAAAGTGTTTTCGTAACTCTAGGAGATTTCGTGAAAACGCTACAGGCGTGCCAAAATCATTTTCGAACTTCAAGCTAACCTTTCTTCACAGACTTCCTTCTTTGAACTCAATTGTGCTTATGTAAATAATGTACAGTTTATCACCTACTGCAATGCTTCTAGTTTAGCTGGATTTTTGCAATAAGCACATTGTTAAATGGGGATGACATTACTCACGTCTACTGTATATCACTGTACGACACAGTTTTGAGTCGGAGTGTCTGTTAATAAAACAGACAGCCTTCCAATACATATAATACATGTATATTCCAATACATTCTTTATCTCTCTCTCTCTTTCCTAGCGTTAATCCCGCATCAGCAGGGTCCGCTTGTCGGCACACCAGTCTCCATTTGGTGGTTTGAACCAAATCTTTGAGCTGACGTTGCCATTAGATGCGACTGAGAAATACTCCAACCGGTGCGTCACTCCGCCTGCCATCAGAGTGGGAGGGGTGGAGGGAGAAGGACAAAGTAATGAATTCATAGAGGGGGATTATTAGGAGGCATGGGAAATTTGGCCAGGACGCCGGGGTTACACCCCTACTCTTTTTGAGAAACACTCTGGGATTTTTAATGACCACAGAGAGTTAGGACCTCGGTTTTACGTCTCATCCGAAGGATGGGCATGATTTCTTTATCTGTTTCAGCTAAATGAGGGAAATTAGATCAGTCAGAATCTCGGAGTGCCAATTGTAAAAATAACCCTTCTTCCCTCCTTTGTTTCGCGGAGAAATCCTTAATCACAAAACCATCACTTAATTTATCAAGATACACAAATTCACACCAGAGCCAACAACAAGTTATAATAGTGGACTATTTTTATGTATTCACTATATAAGAAAGAAACCAAAAGTAATACTCTGATTGCGCTTCGAACCATTGGGTGCAGCGCTTTGTCCATTACCACTACAAGGACAATACATTATTTTAAAAAAGAAATGGATGTCAAAAGGTTTCCAAAATGTCCACCTGTGATATTTTAGCTGCTTAGTTACACAATTCCATATTCATATAACTATCAAGTGATGTTAAATCACTACAATATTTATCTTTTTACAATAACAGCAAGTGGTGTTCTTATTACGTATTCTTAGAAAAGGAAAAAACGTTAAAACTTTTTATGAAGTACAGAATATAAGTTTAATAATGTTACAACAAGCACGTTAAAGCCAGAAGCCATGTAAATTACCAAGATAAAGATTTTGATATGTAAAATATTTATGCATAATTAAAATATTTATGATTAAGGTGGAAGGTTGTGTACGTTTGTCCAACTGAGCATTCTTGCTTTTCTAAAAAAATACCAACTTTTTAATGTTTAATGATTAACATGCTCTAATACACAGTTTAAAATTAAAAGTCTAAAGAATATACAACTTAAATTTTTAATTAGATAAAGATTGTCCCTCAGCAGTGATCAGGATTCGAAACCGAGTGTTTTCTGGCACTAGCTCAAATGCTGTACGTGAGAGGTTAAGCTTTATTAGCTCCACCTGGCGGAAATTCCAGATACTAAACGGTATAACCTCAGAACTGCCGTATTATGAAGTATTATGCGGTATGACGCATTGTAATGTGACACACCACCGCATTTTACCACAGCGTACCTCGCTCATTTGAATGGCTGGATCTGTACAGTACTTTCTATACATGCAACATTTCTGAAACACATAGAACAGATCAAAGGAGCAATGAATTGGAAATTTCCCTAAAGTGCCAGCTAGAGAACATTATTTTTGCTGTGCTACAATGGGCCTGAAAGAATGAATAGCGCTCATTCAATATTACAGCTGACATGTTCTCTCTAATTTTGGAATCTGAAATCAGGATTCAAGTGAAATGGGTGGATTTGTGAAATCCGGTAATGGTAAAAATGAAATACACTATGCAACAATCTCCAATTACTAACCAGAAACCCTTATTTCATATCATTTATGATCTGTCAGCAGCTCCAGTTTAATGATCCTCTCCAAGGTCGGGGCACAAACCTCGGAGACACATGGAGTTGTCTTCTGCAGATAAAGACTTAAGTTTCCAGTTTTGTGTAAAAGAATCTGCCAATTTCTATTACAAATGTAATATAAAAACTCTGACATTTAGAATTTTATTTTTGTCAGTTTCTTCTAGCACAGGTGTTCTTCTACATGTATTGGCTAAACATCAATGGGGGATATTTACATGTAAAAACTAATTTTGTAAGACCCTGCTGCAGCAAATGTCTTTAAAATATACTGACTTCCTGCTTTTTGGAGAAGCTGTGGTAGGTTGGGATTGATCATGAGAAGGAGAAAAAAACACAGTGGAAAAAAGCAGGTAAAAATTCCCTCTCAGCTCCTGTAGAATGACTAGTAACAAATTCTGAGACCAACATCAGTTTGGTTTTGAACTGAATTCCTAAAATGCACCGAAATAAAGATAATGATTAACATACAGACAGTAGAATGACATGGTGGTGCAGTGTTAGAATTGCTGCCTCTGAGCACTATGGCCCCATGTTTAATTCTGGACCTGAGCTGCTATCTGTCTGGTTTATATGTTCTCCCCTGTGTTCACGGGGGATCACAGATCTGTGTGCTCCAGTTTCCTCCCACAATCCACAGGCAAGCTGGTAGCTTAATTCTGTGTATGCTCTGTGATGGACTGGAGTCCCATTGGTTTCTGGGATACGATCCAGCTCCCCCATGACCTTGTATTGCATGGAGCAGTTATAAAACAGATGGATGCATAAAATTAATCAGCATTTCTGGGCAATATCAGTCTGACTCCAGCTGGAGTAACCATATTCACACTGCCTGCATTGTCCCAGTTCTCAGTTCCCTCTCTGTCCCAGCTTTGTGCTGCTTGCAGTTTCTACAGTATCCATGCTTTCAGATTTAACATCTATACGAGATTTAAATTATTTTCATTTTTCAAGTAAGTCATTTGACAGCACATTTTAATTTATGATGACAGCCTGGACACCATTTTTGCAGCAGATTATTTACAGGAGTAAATACCCACAAACCTCCACTCTAGAATTTAGAGATCTACCCTTGAATCTGCACTGTTGTTATCAGCCATTTACAGTAGCTTCCACTACTATCTACTGTATGTGCATTAAGTATATATATATTATATATGAGAGACATTACAGTATGTGTGAAATATATTTTTCATAATCAAAATTGAAATTGTTTCCTAATTATTAGTTGCTGAAATTTGCATTAAATTATGTACATGAAGTGTATATTATGTTATACATCTGTTTTTATTTTAAACTACCACAATTTTCCTTTAGTTGTAAAATTCTATATGAAGTGGATTTAAATATGCATAGTAGAGAAACAGATTAAATGAAGCAATTCTTTCACTAACATCTAAAGGACCATAATCGTCTATCAATTGTCTTTGGCCATCAGGTAACATATTTGGAAGACATACCACACATTTAGAGTGGTTGCATCTGTGCAATCTAACCACTGAGTCACCAGGTCACTCACATTAACCCCATGCGAAACAAAAGTAAAAATAAGAAAACTGTAGTAAAATATAATTAAAGGTATGCACAGTATATGAATGTGTAGGATCTATTTTTTGACATATTATTGTGCTCTTTACCATTTTCATGTTACTGAAACATATCTTTCTATATTCAGTTTCTATTCTCTAATCAGAGATCAATCTAGTAAATATGTAGTCTACTCACCTGAAACACACAGTCCAAGAGCAAACTGAGCTCCAAAACAGTCTATGAGTTCCTTGACACCAGACAGCAATGACACAAATAAATCATTAGTGTATTAAAAAGGACAGAAATAGGCACCTGTAGAATTTGTCTGGATTTCTTTCATTTTCCAAAAGCAGGTATGACCTGTTGTGCTTGTTTCTTGGTTCCGAGCAGTTAAATCGATTGTTCCAGTAAAGTCATCTATTAATATTGTTACAAATAGGGGGTTACAAAAATGGTGAAAATCAGGAATTGACCAAGAAATTTAGTCAATAAGTAAAATAATTGTTCATAACCCCCACCTTGTAAGTGATTTGTCCAGAATATATCCAAGTGGTTGGTATAACTAGAGGCATGGGAATTCTTAGTGGCACAGCTTTGATGAAAAGAGTAATAATTCTGGCACATTTGGTTTAACACAGTTTTATTAAAAATGACAATACATGCACTACACTACACATAACAAAACATACAACACACAAGTTACTTTATTTACAATATGTACAGACAAGGTGTTTCAGAGGCTTAACATCCTAATCAGTCCCAACCTGCAGTTAAATCTCTCTCATCTCTTCAAAAATGGATGCCACAAAATAAAAGAAAGCCAATCACCCTGTTCTAAAAATGCACCAACAGGCAGGGAATACCATCTTTAACTGAGGTATCTTTTACTCAGGAAACCCAAGTTCCCTAAAAGCACAGAATAGTAATAGTCTCTCTACCAAGGCTCAAATACATGTACTTATCTCTAATCAGGTTTCATTTGGATAATCATTAAATAGGGGCTCTCACCTGATGCAAGCTAGCTTAAGTTCCTTTTCTTCTTGACTCCTCTTTTGTTGTCTGACCCCAAGAAGGTAACTGTGTACAGACTGCTTTAAATACTGATTTCAAGACCAGTTCAAAGTTCAGCCACACTAATGTCTGGCATATCTGCCTGATGGTCAATGCTGTCTTCTGAGTCCCAATGCAAGGCAAAGCTCTTTCTCTCTGCTCTCTGACATCAGGAGTCTCCAGGACAAAGTGAGCGGCTGCTTAGGCAGACCATGGACCAAGACAGCCAGCTCTGTCTTCTCAGCAGAGAGTTTAACTCATCAAAGATGTCTGGCCAATGGATCTTTGAGTATACAACTTATTTATTCACATTATAATTCTTGAGAGTTGAAGTATTGTTTGATGCGTGACTTCTGTTTGTAATCAGTTCATATACTGTGCTGTGCAGGACTCTTGTATTACAAACAATTTCACTGAGTCTCTCTTATTCAGAAACTAAATCCTGAATCCAGAATCCCAACCTTGATTCTTTATTTAGAACAATTATTTGTTACGATCCCTGCCTCTCGGCAACGGAGGAGGCAGAAGTAGGTGTAGCCCCTATCCATCAGTTCATCTATCAGTTTTCCCATTCACCACCACACCCCCGTCTCATCCTACTTAAACACCTGTCCTTCCCTACCTCGTTGCTCAGTATTGGTTTTCCCTATCGAGCTTCCTGGTTGCGCTTCTTCTGCTCTGTGTTTGTCTTGGATTTCGGCTTACGGTTTTTCCCTTTGGACTTCGGCTTTTCGGATCTCGGCTTGGATTGGTACTTTCGCTCTGTCTTGGATTACTGGCTACCTCTGGATTCTCGGATTGCTCTACGGACTACGACTTCGGATCACACTTCGGCTTCGGTACACGTTCCCTTTCGGATATCTTGCTCCCCCTGGACTCTCGGCTCGTTCCTACGATTATGGTTTGCTTTCGGTTTACGACTTGGCTTTGTTCGCTCCTGCAAGTGGGTTCACTCACTAGTTCGGTCCCTATTACCGAACTCGTAACAGAATACTGAGCCATTTAACATGGACCCAGCGGAGCAACAGGAGATTCGCACGGCTTTGGATCAGCACGGACAAGCCTTACTCCAGCTCCAGGCTTCTGTCCAACAGATCTCTGCGCACCTGTCTGCAATGCCGCCCATCGGCAATCTAGGAAGCAATGCTGGAGCTGCCGCCTCGGCTCCACCCCCGCCAGCTGCTACACCTGCCCCTCGGCCTCTTCCACTAACTCCACCTGACAGGTTTGACGGCAACCCTACGAAATGTCGGGGCTGCTTAGCACAGTGTTTCAGGCTCCATCCGGAAACCTTTTTTTCTCCTCAGGACAAGATCGCCTTCATAGTTTCACTGCTAACCGGCCGCGCTTTGGAATGGGAATGGGCTACTGCTCTGCTTGATCACGAGGCTCCTGAAATTCAGGATTATGATCTCTTTTTAGGAAAATTTAAGGGGGTTTTTTGTTATCCTGTAGTTGGTCAAGACTCTGCCTTCCGCCTCTCCTCCATCCGCCAGGGCTGCCGGTCTGTACAAGACTATGCTATAGATTTTCAAGTAGCAGCAGCGGAGACTCACTGGAACAACGAAGTCCTAATTTTTTTTTTCCGTCAAGGACTCAGTGAAGAAATAAAGGATCGTCTGGTAAATATGCCGCAATTGGGCAGTACCTTGGAAGAAGTAATTTCACGAGTATTGGAATTGGATATCAGAATTCGTCAAAGGAGTGCTGAAAGATCTCGGACCTCAATATTAAAGGCTCCTCGGCTTTCTCCTATCAGATCTTTCAACTCAGATCAACCTAGGGAAGTAGCCCGAACCCAGTTAACCCCTGAAGAACGAGAGAGGCGCCAAAGAGAGGGTCGCTGCATGTACTGTGGGAAATTAGGACACTTTAAAGCGGCCTGCCCGGCCTCATACTCGTCCTTGAGGCGCAGCCCACCTTCTCAAGTTCCTAAGGTGAGTGAGATTTCTCAATCCCCTCAGTTTTCCTCTGGATTTTTTATTCGTTCTACACTATTCTGGGGTAATGAAAGGAGACCTCTTCTAGCTTTTATAGACTCAGGGGCGGCAGGAAACTTTATTGATGCCTCCATTGCTCAAACTTGGAAATTACCCTTGACCCCGGTGACTACACCACTTCGTGTTCAATCGATCGACGGCTCCCCGTATCTCCAGGACTCATTAGATGGCAAACTGAAATTATAAGTTTGCAGATTGGCGCCACCCATGTGGAAGACATCTGGTTTTATCTTCTTGAGACCCCAACACATCCTCTGGTGTTGGGCTTTCCTTGGCTACAACAGCATGACCCGAACATTTCTTGGTCCCGAAAAGAAATTTTAGCTTGGGGACCCAGATGTATTAAAGACTGCTTTCGTCTACCAGTACGAATTGCACTCACGGCGACATCCCCTTCAGGGGCTCCTACCATACCCCCTCAATATTCCGATCTACAGGAAGCCTTTAATGAGCAGGAGGCCTTGACCCTCCCACCTCATCGACCTTATGATTGTGCCATTGACCTTCTGCCAGGTACTATCCCTCCTAAAGGTCGTATTTTTCCGCTCTCCAGTTCTGAGTCTGAGGCCCTGAAAGTCTACATACAGGATTCTCTGAAAGCTGGACATATACGTCCATCCACTTCACCAGCATGTGCCAGTTTTTTTTTCGTGGAAAAGAAGGATGGTGGGCTTCGTCCCTGCATCGACTATCGTGGTCTCAATGAGATCACAATCAAGAATCGGTACCCTTTGCCTCTAATTCCAGCAGCACTTGAGTCGGTGCATGGAGCCAAAGTCTTCACCAAACTGGATTTACGAGGGGCCTATAATCTAATCCGCATTCGGGAAGGGGACGAGTGGAAGACGGCCTTTATGACTACCCATGGACATTACGAATATTTGGTCATGCCCTTTGGTTTGGTTAATGCCCCAGCGGTGTTTCAGTCTTTTATTAATGACATCTTTCGTGATCTACTACAACGATTTGTCTTGGTCTATCTAGATGACATTCTAATTTTTTCTGATTCCTTCCAGGATCATGTTCTCCACGTCAGAGAAGTACTCTCCCGGCTCATCAAGAATAAACTATATGTCAAACTGGAGAAGTGTACCTTCCATGCTTCAAGGATTCATTTTTTAGGTTATGTCATCTCTCCAGAGGGTGTGGGAATGGATTCGAGTAAAGTCTCGGCGATTACTGATTGGCCCACACCCAAGAACCTCAAACATATTCAACGATTTCTCGGCTTTGCTAATTTTTACAGGAAGTTCATTCGAAACTTCAGCTCGGTGGTCACTCCCATAACCTCCCTGACCCGTAAAGGACCAAGACAAGGCAAATGGACCCCTCAAGCCGAAGAAGCATTTCAGCGTCTGAAACACCTGTTCACAACAGCCCCCATCCTAAAACACCCTGATCCAACTTTGCCTTTTGTAGTCGAAGTGGATGCCTCTGGCCATGGTGTGGGGGCTGTTCTCTCTCAGCGTCATGGAGAAAAACAGATTCTTCACCCCTGCGCCTTCTTCTCCAAGAAGTTATCCCCTGCCCAAATGAACTATGACGTGGGTAACCGTGAGCTCTTGGCCATTAAGCTGGCATTGGAGGAATGGAGGCACTGGTTAGAGGGTGCTCATCACCCTTTTTTGATTTACACAGATCACAAAAACCTGGAGTACCTGCAGTCGGCCAAACGTCTTTGTCCTCGCCAGGCTAGGTGGTCCCTTTTTTTTTCCAGGTTTAATTTCTTGATCACCTATACTCCAGGTTCTAAGAACGTCAAAGCAGATGCCCTCTCGCGGATCCATGACCCCCCTGAGGCCGAATTGACCCCAGAACCCATCATTCCATCTGGTAAGTTCCTGGCTGCGGTAAGATGGGACATTGAGGTGATTGTCCGACGAGCCTTGGTTGGGCAGAAGGTACCTCCTCAGTGTCCTCAGGACAAGTTATTTGTCTCTCATCCCGTCCGAGCGGCAGTTTTACAATGGGGTCATGACTCCCGCTTCGCTGGACACCCTGGAGTCCACCGTACCTTGGATTTCATCTCCAGAGACTTCTGGTGGCCAACTATGGCTAAGGATACCAAGGAGTATGTCCAGGCCTGCGCTATCTGTTCCCAAATGAAGTCTTCCCGAATGAAGGCAGCGGGTCTACTTCAACCCTTACCCATCCCGGATCGTCCTTGGACCCACCTCTCAGTAGATTTTGTTACTGACCTTCCACCCAGCCATGGACACACAACTATTATGGTAGTGGTAGACCGTTTCTCCAAATCTGCTCATTTTATTCCCCTACCATCTTTACCTACAGCTCGAGAACTAGCAGAATTGTTTGTACAGCATATCTTCCGATTGCATGGCATCCCTAAGGATATTGTTTCAGATAGGGGCCCTCAGTTTGTCTCCCGGTTTTGGAGGGCCTTTTGTAAGTCACTGGGTGCCTCGGTCTCACTTACCTCAGCTTACCACCCTCAGGCCAACGGTCAGACAGAACGCATTAATCAGGAACTGCTGACCTATTTACGGACTTATATCTCCTCTACCCATGATAACTGGGTGTCCTTGCTCCCATGGGCTGAGTATGCACACAACTCATTGTATACTACTTCTACTGGCATGTCTCCCTTTAAGTGTGCCTTAGGTTATCAGCCTCCTCTGATCCCTGACTCCCACCCCAACACAGAGGTCCCTTCGGTTCAGGACTATATCTCTAACCTGAAGACCTTCTGGAGGAAGGACAAAGCCACCCTTCTTCGCACCTCAGCTCAGCAGAAGAAGGTAACTGATCGGCGCCGTCGGATCCCACCCAGACTTCGACGCGGTCAGTTTGTTTGGTTATCCACTCGTAACCTTCCTCTTAAGCAACCTTCTGGCAAGCTTGCTCCCAGGTACATTGGTCCTTTTCGTGTCCTCGCCCAGATTACCCCTGTAACTTACAGACTGGCCTTGCCTCCTACCCTTCGGATCCATCCTACTTTCCATGTTTCCCTCCTTAAACCCTTTCACAGATCCACCCTGTCTAAACCACAACAAAAACCCCCACCGCCTCGAGTGATTGATGGACTCTGCTTACACGGTCAATAAAATCCTGGATTCCCGATGGTCTCGTGGAGCCCTACAATATCTCGTCGATTGGGAAGGCTACGGTCCGGAGGAGCGCTCGTGGGTTTCGGAGAAGGATATTCTGGACCCCAATCTCATCAAAGACTTCCACCTTAACTTCCCGGATCGTCCCGTTAGGGCGTCAGGAGCCGCCCGTAGAGGGGGGGGTAATGTTACGATCCCTGCCTCTCGGCAACGGAGGAGGCAGAAGTAGGTGTAGCCCCTATCCATCAGTTCACCTATCAGTTTTCCCATTCACCACCACACCCCCGTCTCATCCTACTTAAACACCTGTCCTTCCCTACCTCGTTGCTCAGTATTGGTTTTCCCTATCGAGCTTCCTGGTTGCGCTTCTTCTGCTCTGTGTTTGTCTTGGATTTCGGCTTACGGTTTTTCCCTTTGGACTTCGGCTTTTCGGATCTCGGCTTGGATTGGTACTTTTGCTCTGTCTTGGATTACTGGCTACCTCTGGATTCTCGGATTGCTCTACGGACTACGACTTCGGATCACACTTCGGCTTTGGTACACGTTCCCTTTCGGATATCTTGCTCCCCCTGGACTCTCGGCTCGTTCCTACGATTATGGTTTGCTTTCGGTTTACGACTTGGCTTTGTTCGCTCCTGCAAGTGGGTTCACTCACTAGTTCGGTCCCTATTACCGAACTCGTAACATTATTATCTTAAAAACAGTTGCGTCAAACATGATCTAGCTACTAGTACCCTCCTAACAGTCTAAAACTGGTTGTAAGATGTTCACATTTTGTATTATAATAAGAATAAGAAATAATAATAGTGATCTGAATGACTTTGTCACATACTGTAAGTTGCATTGTAGGGGGATGGCTTGCAAAACAATGTTGTAAGTAATTGCATCTAGATGAAGGCAGTGTGCAAAAATGACACTAACACTGACACTAGTACTAAGTTGATGTACAACATGGATATCTGCGGATATTACTTCACAACATTTTTTTAATCTGTGTCAGGAAATTTACTTTTTTTTAGTCATGTATTCAGCTCATGCATGATTAAAAACGACATTGTTCTAACAGTACTCTTGCATTTTAAATAGACCCTTTAAAAATAAAAAAACATATATTAGACATGTAAAATTAATAAATGGCACTCACAAAATCCAAAAGTATTTGTAGATGTTTGTCTTTGTCTCTACATGTCAGATCAAGCCATCAAAATACAATATATTATTACAGCTGTAGGTGACTAAGAGGCAAGATTGTCCAGATCCCATGATTAAAGTATTAATAAAATTTACCTTGGTTAACCTTAATTAAGTTATGGGTACATGATTAAGTGCCAACTAACAGTACAGAAAGACACCATACTGTATACCATACTGGACTTCTGTTTTCATTTTCTGGACTTATGATATTTAACTGTAATTAATGGATTAATTAATTTTCAAATAAACATCAATTTGGTTTCTACTAAGCTGTTCAATTACAAGCCTGAGTCTCTTCAGTCTGGGATCAGATTTATGTACAAGTTTTCTTAAGGGAGAGATACTAATTCAGAATGACCTTAAGATGGATCAACTTTCCTATTTTTTAACTAGAAACAGAAAAAACAGAATTTACATCCAAAGAAGGCTCCACAGTCAAAACTCTGTGTTTCTTTTCTTTTCAGCATGTACAGATGCAGCCATTCAAAATGCACGGGCGATACCGCATTATTTTCCCGATACGCTGTACGCAGTCTACCACGAGTTACCGGTAAATACCGCTAGTTACTGTAAATTCTCCTATAATACCACAAGTAAAATAATAGTATCCGGAGTTTCTGCAAGGTGGAGCTAATAAAGCTCAACCTCTCATGTCTTTAACAAAGATATTACTAATAGTATTAATAATGAATGACTTTGGACAAGCTGTAAGTGTAAACTCAAAGTATTGCCCTGGTCCACATTCTTTTTTTCTTTGACCGTCTTTGTAAAAGTAACACCACAGCATTTCGCAATCACGCATTTGTTTCCAATCATGCAAAGTACAGAATTTTTGAGAATCGATTCACCATGCCTTTCACATGCTCATAAAACAGATTGATTTAGGTACATAAACATATTACCGTATGCAAACTGTACTGTATACAGTATGTATATGTACATTTAATGTCTTAACTGTGCCCGTTTAAGTATTGAATATTTATATGGAATTTTACCACTGAAGGGAAATCTTAGTGCCTGAGCATAAAAAGAATAGACGATCCCACTAATATGGAATCGCGTATCTAAAGAAATTAATAACGATATAATTATATTCATGTACCGCAACACAAGAATAGTACACGCTGTACATTGTCTGTTGATAATGTTTCTGTAGTGCTTTTTCAGCACTCTCCATGTGACCTTGCTGGTGGCGCCTTGGGTTAGGTTCCTGACCGTATCACATGCTCTGTGATCAAATCCCACTGTGGAACTGTGACTACTTTTTAACAAACATTTCTTTGAAAAAATTAAACGTTTCCCTTAGTCAGAGATTAAATAAAACCTCACTCGCACCAAACAAATTTATATTTCTAAATATCACAACATGATCGGATTTAAGTCATTTCAATAACAATGAATAGTCACCTATGTGTTACAAAATAAACATTTATATTGATTTGAATCGCGTTTTGATTTAAATCATAAACGCGTGTTTAAATATATGTGTTTTTTGATTCACAATCAGACAAATGCAACATAAATTGATATCTTTGTCTTCTAAGTATCTTAATAAACTTTCAGCATAGCTTTCTCCCCGTTTAGATTTATTTTTCTTGGGATCTTGGGATCAAACGTGGAAAGATTAGATTGTAATCATTTTTATTTTTTAAACACATTTTAGAAAAGTGTAATCTATACTAAAAAGCTGTACACCATCTGCTATAAAGATACATATTGTAATACTTTCGGGTACGGATAGGACAGACACAAGAACTCAGACTTTCGGAGTTAAAGCAAGTAAAAGCCTTGATTTTATATATCACCTTTAAAAGTGGCATCTCAAAGCAAAGTAAATACCCAACACTGATTGTACCCATCTGTCATGCTAATAAAGCACCTTGAATTGAATTGAATTGAGGGAGAGAGGGAGAGAGGGCGAGCGAGAGAGCCAGGACAGACAGGCAAATAAGATACACTCCACAGACATTCACAACAGCGGCATATCATATAACGTATGCACATATAGTTAAGTTATTACTTGGTTTTCAAAGTGCAATGAAATACAATATTGCTGTTGTTGCTGTTATCTTTGTTTTTATCCTGTAAAGCGTTTTGAGAAGCCACCTTTAAAGGCGATATATAAAAGCGCTGATTCTTATGGAATGTGTTCCGCCGGGGATTCAATTTTTTTTTTATTTTATTTAATCGCGTATCTAAGGAAATACCAGTATAACTTTGTTCATGCACAAACAGTGGCATGTTACATTATTAATTTGGGTGTCTCCTCTTGCCAGAAAGCTCTAAATTGCATTTTGAGTGCGATTTTTGACTTTTTCTAAATTGCAACCCATAAATAAAGCTGATACAGTTTAGACTTTGAATTATTTTAAACTGTATTACAGCAGCACAATGGACAATGCAACGTAAATTGCAAAAATGCACTTGGAATCTGTCCAAGCCCTACTTTGTCAGGCACTTTCTTTTACTGCAACGGACATAAAAACTCCCTTGCTTTTAACAGAGCGTTTCATAATTTCTAACTACGAAAATTATTTAAACTGCGACACTTATCATTCATTCCATTCCATTATCAGTCTTCCATTTCTCCCTAAACATTTTAAGCATGATAGTTTTATGAAACGGTACCCAAATATGCGATTTCTGTATAGAATGAATTTTAATTTAAAAAAATTATTTAACAAGAAAATTAAGCTGTTTACATCTTCCGCCTGAGAACAGTCACCTGTTGCTACCCAACGCAGAAACACAGCCACTAACTAGCAAAGAGAGGACATTAGCTAGCCAATATGATAAAGAAATAAATGATTATTTTGTTTATTTCTTTTGCACATTTATTTGAACATTTCCATCGATTGTACAAGCACTTGGAAACTGTCCAATCCCTAGTTTTCTTTTACGCTGCGGTCATTCTCCCGGTCTGGCGCCGGTCTGTGTCTTCTAGGATATAATGCCAACGAACTCTTGTTTTTATGTCCAGTATAACAGACAATCTCCTTTGCTTTTAACTGAGCGTCTAACCCCTCTGACTGGAGAAAAAAGACATGCTGGTTTGCTATACAAACTGTACCAGGAAGATGATTTCTTTCTATTCGAAACGTGTACTTTAAAAGTTTAAGAAGTAAAAATCTTACAGCGTACACAGATTTCTAAACTGATCAGGATCGTTATCTTTGTCTTATCCATAATAATGTTCACCACTCTGTCCAGAAAATTAATAATAAACTTTATTTTATATAGCGTTTTAAACGAATAAGTAATTAGATTGCTCATAAACCTAATCACTTTTTCTACATAAACACAGCGTGATTGCTCTCTGAAAATGCTTTTTCTTTTTATTTAGGCTCAGATTTCAACTATAGATCGTATTATTATAAACTTTCTTGGAAAAATGTCTTTTATGTAAACCGTGTTTGCTATTAATTCATTTAGGGCTAGAATATGTTCATTGTCTTCCAATCGAGTCGAGTTGACATTAGAAGCTTGCCACTCCTGGACTGTTAAACCAACGCATTAGCATGTTAAAGCGATTTTATTGAGGAGCCTAGCTTTCTTAACTAGTAAGTACTGTACTTCCTTGGCTTTGGAGGGGGGAGGTGGCTTTAGCTGGAAATCTCGCCCCCTTCTACTTTGAAAATACCTGTAAAACTGGTTTAATTCGTCACAGCCAGCATTCCCGCAGAGAGGGGGGTTGTACTCGTTAATGTCTTAGCCGGAACACATCATTATATCTCATTTTGTATTTCTATAAAAAAATCGTTTACCCAGCTTAACACTATTGCTGTTATTGTTTTTATCCTGTAAAGCGCTTTGAGGAGCACAGCTTTCTCACCACTTAGATTACTTTTTGATACCATCCTTACACAAAGCAGAAACTTCTTGTATTTTCCGATGACATACAAGTGGAAAGATTACAGATTTTGATCGTCTTTTTTCTGAACCAGGGAAAATCTGATCATGTTTCTCTATAACAATAATAAAAAACTTTATTTTACATATCATCTTTAAAAGTGGCATCTCAAAGCAATACAGTAGATGTAAACCACAGATTACAAAATAAATATCCAGACAAACGCAAACGCGTTTTTAATAAAATGCTTTTATTCATTCTGCAGAGAGAGAGTAAAACCTGGGCGTAACAGCTGTTCCTTTTTCTGATCATTCGCTCTCTGGATAAACATCTCACCTGTCCTGTTCTTTGTTTTCCTAATTTGCTGATTATGCCTGCTGCGATCCACTCCTGCCCTCACACCTAAAGAAGACTATTTTAAATTTCTTTGCGCGGTCCATTGTGCAATTAACCCTTGTATGTGCTGTCCTTAAGGTGATATCACATAAAGGTGATATGTAAAATAATGTTTTTTATTATTGTTATAGAGAAACATGATCAGATTTTCCACGGTTCAGAAAAAAAGATCTAAAGTATACTAGTTTGTCACTAGTATACTTTTAATACAGTCTTTGCTGTGCTCTTGGGGATCCTTGTGATATTTCGAGCTCTGGTTGAATGATAAGTGTCGCAGTTTAAATACATTTCGTAGTTTGAAATTATGAAATGGTCTGTTAAAAGCAAGGGAGTTTTTATGTCCGTTGCAGTTTTTTTGAATCCCCGGCGGAACCAGCGCTTTTATATATCACCTTTAAAGGTGGCTTCTCAAAACGCTTTACAGGATAAAAACAACAATAACAGCAACAACAACAGTATTGTATTTCATTGCACTTTGACAGATCGTCCTTAAATCAATTGTTGACTTTTCTCTCTTTACTACTGAACTTGTTTGGATTGACTGAGCTCCGTTCTGTGCCACACAATGATCCCCCCAGAGTCTCTTCCCCGAGTGATTTGGGTTTTTTTGACAGAGGGTAAAAAACTCTCTCTCTCGCTTGCCCTCCCCCCCCGTGTACTGTCTGTTTTTTTGTGCTGTCCTTTGACAAAACAAGGCTCGCCAGATAATGTGAATCGAAACCTGTTTTTCTAGTTTTTAAAGTCGTGCGATGTGTAAGCGGGAACACATCATTATATCTTACATATGAAAAATACTAATTTCCTAAATCAATCTCTTTTATGAGCATGTGAAAGGCATGGTGAATTGATTCTCAAAAATTACTGTACTTTGTATGATTGGAAACAAATGCGTGATTGCGAAATGCTGTGGTGTTACTTTTACAAAGACGGTCAATGAAAAAAATAATGTGGACCAGGGCAATACTTTGAGTTGTCAGCTTGTCCAAGGTCATTCATTATAAATACTATTAGTAACATCTTCGTTAAAGACTTTGATGGCGACAGCTCAAACATGAGAGGTTGAGCTTTAGTAGCTCCACCTTGCGGAAATTCTGGATACTATTATTTTGCTTGCGGTATTATAGGAGAATTTACGGTAACTAGCGGTATTTACCGGTAACTCGCGGTAGACTGCGTACAGCGCACCGCAAAATAATGCAGTATCGCCCGCGCATTTTGAATGGCTGCATCTGTACATTCTGTGGGTGACAGGGCCTTCTCTAGCTATACCCCAGAGCTCTGGATTTGTATCCCCAGTGATATCAGAGTCACCTACCCTGAGTGCATTTAAATCTAACCTCAAAACTTTCCTTTTAGTGTCTGTATCTGCTTCATTTTCTAACTTCGGTAGCACTTCTAACTGCTTGTCTTTCTTATATGTATTTACTTTGTAACTCGTGGTCTTCATAACTGTTTTTACACCTGCTTTATTGTTTTGAGATGCTTGGATATGTGCTATATAAAATAAAGTTTACAGTTACTGTTATTGTTATAGAGAAACATGATCAGATTTTCCCTGGTTCAGAAAAAAAAAGATCAAAACTATACTGGTTTGTCACTCTTCTCACACCATCTTTGCTAAATGGCTTTGCATACAGATCTGATCAATCACACTGTACATATTTTCTGTGCTTTCCCTGTCCTGTTAGATTTATAATTATAATCACTTTCTCAAAATGAGTCATTTCAAAATACCTGTTTTCACTGTTACCAACTTACACCAACACAGTGACAAAATTTACACTGATCTTAACTTGACAGCTGCTGAGTCCTAAATTCATTCTGCTACCAACATTGGTTTAGATTTCTATTCTTATGTCTTTATTTTTGTGGTTCCATTGGTGACAGGCTAAATTACTTTCTTTGAAAAATGTCTTTTATGTGTGGCAAACAAAAACTGACTTGCTTTAATGAAAGTTCAACTATTTAAGAAGCCTTCCATGAAACCATGTTTGCTACTAATTCATATACTTTAAGGCTTTCTGATAAAATTACTGTTTTTCATGTTAGTTAATTTTCTGACTCTTTATCCCATCAAACCTTCATTCTCACCCTGCCAGAAATGCACCTGATTATTCAAGTGCCTCACTCTCTGCCAAATCTGTTTCAGGTTCAGACGTTCTTTTGTAAAACACAGCTTTCTGTGATTTCTTGTATATCTAAGCTTTGCAAGTGTCCCTGCATCCCTCTTCTGCACTGTGTCTGGTCATGACATTTTTCTGTTTGCTTATTTCAAAGTAACATCAGCTCCATTTCTAAAACATTTTGCTCATGTGCATTTTTGTATTTATTTACATCTCTAACATTTTTATGTCCTAAATTTTAATTTGCCTTAATTTGTTAGACTGAATTTTAGTTTCACCCTTAAAAAGCTTGAGTTTTCTCTATCTTTTATTTCTTTTCCTACAGAGCTCTTTAATTGTGAAGTATCTGGCATGTTTACATGAATCTATGCACATTTTAAACTATTATTACTGATCACGAATTATTGCATTATGGCTTAATTCACCCTTTCCTGAACTTCTATGGCAAGCAGTGCTAGTTCTGTCTCTGTTGCTATCTTTTGCAGCTGAAATCTCACTGTTTAAAAGAATAAGGAATTAGATTTCTCATAAATACAATTATTTCTTCATTTTCTAATTGAATGAAATTAGTTTATGTGTCAAATACGCAGCCACGTACTATGATACAGGGCACGCTAATACTTGAGTGGACACAAGAGCTGCTATGTAATTCTATACCATTGTATAGGAATGCGTGCTCCGAACATAAATGACTAATTGTATTTAAAAAAATGTTATCTCCAGCAAATAGGGAAGTAGGGAGAATGTGAGTGGAAAGCGTGATAGATAACAGAAAAATATTTTAAAACTGTTCTAGGTTAATTTGAGAAAAATACACCAAGCGTCTCTGTGTTTCACTCCCACGCGCGTGAAATGAAAACTTCTTTTAACTTCTGAGATGAACTCCTGAACGGAAACGGGGGAAAATGCAAGCTTGCGGATTGCTAAAGCAGGTAAGCCGCACATTATTTGTGAAGAACTTTGATTACCATTTGGAAAAGAGCTGACACGTATTGCGGAAGAAGGACCCAAAGCAAAATCCTCTGAACTCAAAAGTACCAGCAGGAGTTTATCCAAAAACGTGGGTCAGGAGGTCAGGCCAGGGTCAAAAACCAGTAAATCCACCATAACAAAGTTGAGATCCAGGGGGAACGGGGAACGGGGAACGGGGAACGGGGAACGGGGAAGCTCTAGCTAGGTGAAACCCAATACTGAGCAAGGAGTGGTGTGTCAGGTTGGTTTAAGTAGGCAGGTGGAAGAAGGTGTGTCTGATTAGTTAATTGGAGTTGATTAAGGGCAGTGAGTTCTCCAGGGACGTGACATAACACATATTATGTGTGGAGAAAAAGCTGCTAAACAGCTCAACCTGCTGCCCCTTCCGAATGACACAGTCACTCGTAGAATTTTTGATTTGGCCTCCTCATTACTTTCATTTTTGTCCTTTTTCTTTCTCCATCCACACTGACGAACTAAGAGCAATCTTCAAAAAACAAAATAAAAGGAAAGCCACAGGCCCAGACAAATTGTCAGCTGCAGCCCTCGGCTAATGTGCTGATCAACTGGCTCCTGTGTTTACCAACATTTATAATATTTCACTACATCAGCAGGAAGACCCTCACAGTTTTAAAATATCCACTATAATACCTGTTCCTATAATACCTCTTCAAAAATATCTCGCCTCAACGACTACAGACTTCCGTGCCTATGAAAGCCTTTGAGCTTCATTTGGGATTAAAGTCGAAACACACCGATACCATCAAACAAGAATCTCTGCAGTTTTACTAGAGGAATTCAAGAGAGATCCTGCTCTGCACCAACCCCTCAAACACTCCGCCTCTACAGACCCTCCACCTGAGACTGTGTTTATCCTGCTCTTGTAGAAGAGGAGTTGGGCCTGGACCAGCAGAAAGTACACTGGGTACAATTATCTTCTCATTGATATAACTCACCCTGAAAACAACAGCAGGGCTGCTGAAGGCCAGACTAAGATTAGAGAAGAGGTGGATCAAGAGACTCAACATGGGAGTCAGCAGGGACCAAGTGATATACTGTACCAGTGAAAGTGTGCCTGTTTCTCAGCACAGAAGTGTAACTATAACCAGAGGTATAACATTAAATTCATACAGAATATAATACATGGGATGTCCTAGGTTCTTAATGTGACTGATGTTGTGTCCCACTTCAGTCAATTGCACAAAAACTGAAGCTTTTAATTTGGCAGTGCCTCCACCTGAAACAGCCATCAATTTGTGACTATATAAGACTTTTCAGGAATTTCAACCATAATTCTACCGGTGATCACAAGATGACTTCACAAGGCTTGTGTGCCCAATGAGCAAATATCCTTCTTACTTTCTGTCATTTAAAATTGAAAAACACATACAGACCATTGTGCTGCATTGTGAAATTTCTCAAACACAACAACATATATAAATAACAGTTAGAGAAACTAAAAAGAACAACATTCACTATAAAGGAATGTATGGAGTCTCTTAAACCAAAAAAATCGTTGGTCCGCTGGTTAAGAGACGAGATGATATATTCCTCAAATTTAGTAATTTCACAAACTTTTAAAAAAAAATGTGTTTTAATAATGGATAGTAAACGTAAAGTTTTGGACAGGTTTGTCCGCGATAAAACAGTACAATAGATTTGAGTCCTGACTACAATAAATCAAACGGTCCGGTGAGAATAATCCGTATCCTGTGTCCGCTGCTCTCAGCTGTAAATCTTCAGGTTTACTCGCAGCCACTGACGATCGAGAAACTTACTGCCTCTTAACTACGCTCCACAGATGCCGAGTGTTTTCTTTGAGAATGAATGTGGATGCCTTGCACATCGTCTCCAGACATTTTTCCAATCCCAATCCAGTCCCTTCTGTTTCTCTCTTTTCCCAGTAATCTCTCCTCTTTTCCTCCAGTTGTTAATTAAATTTAAACTCACCCCTCCGTGCACACTAGCCGATCTGTATACTCCGGATCTCTCCACAGTGCTTTTTTTTCTCTCAGGACATGTACCCTCCAGTTCAATGAATACAGTATATGTTTATTTAACCTGGTTGAATTACAATATATAGGGCAGTGCGGTGACTCTGTGCCGGTGGCTAGAAGGTTGCCGGTTCTTATCCAGTGGCTAGCAGAGGAATCCTACTCTGTTGGGCCCCTGAGCAAGGCCCTTAACCCCAGCTGCTCCAGGGATGTCTTAAAACTGGCTGACCATGTGTTCTGACCCCAAGCTTCTCTCCCTGTCTGTGTGTTTCATGGAGAGCAAGTTGGGGTATGTGAAAAGACAAATTCCTAATTCAAGAAATTGTATATGGGCAATAAAGTGATCTTATCTTAATATAACTTGCATTTCACCTAAACATATTGACATTAACATTATATTCACAAACTGTACTAAAACAACAAAAAATACATATTAAAACTACATAAATTCACAGAGAGCTACAGAAGGGACAGACAGACTGTGCTGGATCTAAAACCAACACAAACTACTTGACAACAATGGTAGCGCACAAGACTCCCCACTGTGGGCTGTCAGCATTTTTAGTGAGGTGGGACAATGCGGGGGTTTTGGGATTGAGGGGTCCACTGGCTTACTGTCCTATATCTATGAAGGAGACAGAGTGCCGGTGTGGAATCAAGACATGGGTGAGGTATTCTTTTAAATATTTTAAGAGTGAGTGATATCGCTTTGTGGAGAGACTAACAAATTGTTCTCTAGCTAGAGAGAGAGAAAAGTTATGGAATGTTCGGCGCTGTTCTATGACGAACGATTCAGTCAGTCACATGAGCATTTAGTCTAGGCAGGCTCAATTAGATACAGTACATCACTGGCTGATATAATCAATCAACATGGCGCCTGAGAGTGGGTACCTGTTGCTCCTCATCTTTTTGTCTTCATCTGTTTCGTATTGTGGGCTTTTTGTATCCAGTGTATCTTTTGAGCAATTATTTATGACCGACAAGTGCTTGTGGACACTGGATTGAGAATTGCTGATTTAAACACAGATATTTCCTATTTTGGGTGCCTCTGCAAACGGACCCCCCAGCTGACTCAGAGCAGAGCAGGCAAACGCAATTGACAGGGAACGTGGAGGACTTCAAGCGAGAGTGAAGCGCCACAACTATTGGACCCCAATCCTGAGTGTCCTCCTGGCCAACGTGCAGTCTGTGGAGAACAAGATGGACGAGTTAAGCCATTAGAGAGATTGTTGTATTCTCTGTCTCGCCGAGACCTACAGATGCAGCCATTCAAAGTGCGCGGTACAGACACGTACCGGAGGTAATTGGCTACGGCGTCGCTCATCGTGATGCAAGATGACGCGGGGTACCGCGGTACGTGATTGGTTGACCGACAGGGGCACTCGTGGTCCGTTGGTCTGTCGTAGAAAGACTTACAGTAAACGTCTTTACTGTGCCCGTTGTAGATATTGAATTTTACCACTGAAGGGAAATCTTAGTAGCTGAGCATAAAAAGAATAGGAGCATACTGTAACGCGTGTGAAGGCCATAAATGATATTAATTTTAGAACATAAACATACAGTATATAGCTGGTCTTGGTACTTTAAAGAAAAAATACACACCAGTATTCCATTTCTTCCTAAACATTTTAAGCATCGAAGTCTTTAACTAAAGAGATACCGGAGTCAACAAGCATACTTTTAGAATTTGATTAAAAGGGAATATAATATGGAATCGCGTATCTAAAGAATTTAATAACGATATGATTATATTAGTGTACTGCGACAGGGCTGTGTAGGGCTGTTTTGCCACACTCTTCATGTGACTTCCCTTGTAGTCTATTGGTCTACGTGCCTGATCACCAACTCACGGGTTGTGTGTTCAAATCCAGCTGGTGCTGGACTTTCCTTTTAACAAACATTTCTTCAAAAAAATAGAATAGCAATATTATGGACAATCAATTGACTTTTATATTTCAAAATATCACAACATGATCGATTCTAAGTCATTTTTGATAACAATGAATAGTCACCTTCTTCCCTTCTGACAACGGTCCCTGCTTCTGCTTCCTGCTTCTATTGTGTGTGTGTGTGTAATAGAGTAAATTTTTATAGAGAAATGGAGGCTGGACAGTATGCATTACAATATAAACATTTATACTGATTTAAATCGTGTTTTGATTTAAAATCACAAACGCGTGTTTAATTATATGTGTTTTTTTAATCATAATCAGGCTAATGTAACATAAATTGATACAGTATCTTTGTCTTCTAAGTATCTTAATAAACTTTCAGCATAGCTTTCTACCCATTTAGATTTATATTTCTTGGGATTTTGGGATCAAACGTGGAAGGATTAGATTGTAATCGTTTTTATTTTTCAAATACGTTTTAGAAAAGTGTAATCTATACCTGCCCAGACTGTACGCCTTCCTATATCCCACCTTTCATTCCCGTCCTGCTCTTCCCCGCGCACCCCAGCCGGGCGTTCTTCGGCCTCTGCCCGGGACGAATGTATATTTTGATATTTACACCCGGCGCGGCACCGAGGGATTTATAACTGCATTTATAACTTCGTTTTTAAAATTAGTCAGGCAATATGAAGCATCTCCTTTTACTTTTAAGTCCCTTAAATACATTGAGGACAGCTTTCTCACCACTTAAGATTACTTTTTGATACCATCCTTACACAAAGCAGAAACTTTCCAATGACATACAGTACAAGTGGAAAGATTACAGATTTTAATCGTCTTTAATTTTGTTACGTTATACATTTTAGGAACGTTTCATCTAAACAAACACCAGAAAACTATTCTCGATTGTATTTCTGAATGTTATGTTACACCTACAGTAGTTCACTGCTTTAAATACATCGAATTAAGAAAGTTAGGTGTAGCACTTTAGATCTTTTTTTCTGAACCAGGGAAAATCTGATCATGTTTCTCTATAACAAAAATAAAAAACTTTATTTTACATATCACCTTTAAAAGTGGCATCTCAAAGCAATACAGTAGATCGAAAAACAGTTAAAAGGGACCAAAGTAAATACCAGACAAACGCAAACGCATTTTTAATAAAATGCTTTTATTCATTCAGCAGAGAGTGAGAGGGACATCCAGCAGAGAGAGACACACACACCAGTTTCCATTGACGAAATTGTTTTTTTTCAATTCCTCTTGTCTAACAGGAATGTTTTGTTTTGTGGACAGACTGCTAGACTAGAGGAAAAGAGCGCCTCCTTCTATGAAGCATTTCGTTGATCCGATCACGAATTCTTTTCCAGTCGCACGAAGTAAGGGTTGTAAAGCGCGAAGTAACACGCTGATTCTTATGGAATGTGTTCCGCCGGGGATTCAAAAAAATTTTTTTAATCGCGAAAATTGCAGTATAACTTTGTTCATGCACATCATTATATAGTATCTCATTTTGTATTTCTATAAAAAAAAATATTTTGCCCAGCCACTATTGTTCTTATTGTTTTTAACCTGTAAAGTGCTTTGAGGAGCACAGCTTTCTCACCACTTAGATTACTTTTTGATACCATCCTTACACAAAGCAGAAACTTCTTGTATTTTCCGATGACATACAAGTGGAAAGATTACAGATTTTAATCGTCTTTTTTCTGAACCAGGGAAAATCTGATCATGTCTCTCTATAACAATAATAAAAAACTTTATTTTACATATCACCTTTAAAAGTGGCATCTCAAAACAATACAGTAGATGTAAACCACAGGTTACAAAGTAAATACCCAGACAAACGCAAACGCGTTTTTAATAAAATGCTTTCATTTATTCAACAGAGAGAGCGTAAAACCTGGGTGTAACAGCTGTTCCTTTTTCTGATCACTCGCTCTCTGGATAAACGTCTTGCCTGTCCAGTTCTTTGTTTTCCTAATTTGCCGATTTTGCCTGCTGCGATCCACTCCTACCCTCACACCTAAAGAAGACTATTTTAAATTTCTTTGCGCATCCTTAAGGTGATATCACATAAAGGTGATATGTAAAATAATGTTTTTTTTTATTGTTGTTATAGAGAAACATGATCAGATTTTCCCCGGTTCAGAAAAAAAGATCTAAAGTATACTAGTTAAGGAAAATAAATCTTAACGGGGAGAAAGCTATGTTGAAAGTTTATTAAGATACTTAGAAGACAAAGATATCAATTTATTTTAGTCAAAATTGTATATATCACCTTTAAAAGTGGTATCTCAAAGCAAAGTAAATACCCAACACTGATTGTACCCATCTGTCATGCTAATAAAACACCTTGAATTGAATTTAATTGAGGGAGGGGGGGGGGGGGGCGACATAACCAGGACACAAGGCAAATAAGATACACTCCACAGGCATTCACAACAGCAACATATGAAACGTTTGTACATATAGTTAAGTAATCTTAAGTGTTCAATGTATTTAAGGGACTTAAAAGTAAAAGGAGATGCTTTATATTGCTTGACTAATTTTAAAAACTAAGTTATAAATGCAGACGCTCCCTCGGTGCCGCGCCGGGTGTAAATATCAAAATATACATTCGTCCCAGGCAGAGGCCGAAGAGCGCCCGGTTGAGGTGTGGGGAAGAGTAGGACAGGAGTGAAAGGCGAGGTTTAGGAAGGCGTACAGTCTGGGCAGGTATAGATTACACTTTTCTAAAACGTATTTGAAAAATAAAAATGATTACAATCTAATCCTTCCACATTTGATCCCAATATAAATCTAAACGGGTAGAAAGTCTGAATATGCTGAAAGTTTATTAAGATACTTAGAAGACAAAGATACTGTATCAATTTATGTTGCATTAGCCTGATTATGATAAAAAAACATATAATTAAACATGTGTTTGCGATTTGAATCAAAACACGATTTAAATCAATATAAATGTTTATATTGTAACGCATACTGTCCAGCCTCCATTTCTCTATAAAAATGTACTCACTCACTCACTCACTCACTCACACACACTATAAGCAGGAAGCAGGAAGCAGGAAGCAGAAGCAGGGACCGTTGTCAGAAGGGAAGAAGGTGACTATTCATTGTTATCAAAAATGACTTAGAATCGATCATGTTGTGATATTTTGAAATAAAAAAGTCAATTGATTGTCCATAATATTGCTATTCTATTTTTTCGAAGAAATGTTTGTTAAAAGAGAAGTCCAGCACCAGCTGGATTTGAACACACAACCCAACAGTTAGTAGTCAGGCATGTAGACCAGTAGACTACAAGGGAAGTCACATGAAAAGAGAAGCGAAACAGCCCTACACAGCCCTGTCGCAGTACACTAATCATATAGTTATTAAATTCTTTAGATATGCGATTCCATATTATATTCCCTTTTAATCAAATTCTAAAAGTATGCTTGTTGAATCCGGTATCTCTTTAGTTAAAGACTTCGATGCTTAAAATGTTTAGGGAGAAATGGAATACTGGTGTGTAGTTTTTCTTTAAAGTACCAAGACCAGCCATATGCTGTATATTTATGTTCCAAAATTAATATTGTTTATGGCCTTCACACACGTTACAGTATGCTCCTATTCTTTTTATGCTCAGCTACTAAGATTTCCCTTCAGTGGTTAAATTCAATATCTACAACGGGCACAGTAAAGACGTTTACTGTAAGTCTTTCTACGACAGACCAACTGTCGGTCAACCAATCACGTACCGCGGTACCCCGCGTCATCTTGCATCATGATGCGCGACGCCGTAGCCAATTACCTCAGGTACGTGTCTGTACCGCGCACTTTGAATGGCTGCATCTGTACTGAAGTCTGAAACAGAATATGAGAAAAGGAGATAATTAATATTACAGAATTACTCTAGGCTGATGGCAATATCACTGTCATAACACTTCTCCTGTCATTTTGACTCTCTACTTTGACTCTCTACTTTGGATGAGTCGTTGCTGCGCTCTTGGGGTAATTTTGGTCAACTGGCCCCTCCTGGGATGGTTCACCACTGTTCCATGTTTTCGCCATTTTTGGATAATGGCTCTCACTGTGGTTCGCTGGAGTCCCAAAGCTTTAGAAATGGCTTTATAACCTTTTCCAAACTGATAAATCTCAATTACTCTGTTTCTCATTTGTTCCCATAATTTCTTTGGATCGCAGTATGATGTCTAGCTTTTGAGGATCTTTTGGTCTACTTCACTTTGTCAGGCAGGTCCTATTTAAGTGATTTCTTGATTGAGAACAGGTGTGGCAGTAATCAGGCCTGGGTGTGGCTAGAGAAATTGAACTCAGCTTTCCAAAGATGTGATAAACCACAGTTGATTTATGTTTTAACAGGGGGAGCAATCACTTTTTCACACAGGGCCATGTGGGTTTGGATTTTTTTTCCCTTAATAATAAAAACCTTCATTTAAAAACTGCATTTTGTGTTTCCTTGTGTTATCTTTGTCTAAAACTTCAATTTGTTTGACGATCTGAAACATTTCAGTGTGACAAACATGAAAAAAAAAAAGAAATCAGGAAGGGGTCAAACACTTTTTCACACCACTGTATATACAGTATATATTTTATTGAAGTTCAGTTTGTTTGTGTGCCTCTTCAGCCTGGACTCCTGTGATGGTCACTGCCACTGCCACTGAAATGCTCTGGGATCCCAGTCCGACGGGTAGTTGCAAGATAGATCAGGAGTTTAGAAGCTTTTCCAGCTTTCTGTTGGTACCAGCTGAGGCGATCATTATTGTACACTGCAGGACTGGTCTTACAGCTAACAGTGACTGTCTGTCCTGGAGCAGTCAATATTGTAGGAGCGTGGGTCACAAAAATCTGTCCACTAGATTCTGAAGATGAAGAAAACATTGCAAAAAGTGGGAAAGTATTGAAAATACCAATTTATTCTGTAAATCAGTAATACATTATATGATAGACATACAGTATGAAAACAGAATAAATTAATAAAATATTTATTATGATGCTTTAATATTTTTTATTTTTAAATTAACATAAATCTTGATTTCTTCTTCACATAATACAAAAATGTTTTAAATTCTATAAAATATCCAAACCCATTCCTACCCTGATCAGTGATGAGGAGTGTCCAGATAAATATGATGAAGAAAGTCATTGTTCCTGTGGGTTCTTTTACCATGAAGCGCAGCTCTCAGTCTGGAAGTGTTAAACTCACAAGGCTATAAACACTCCCAGAAGTGTCTTCTATGCAAATTATCTTTCTGGGTTAGGCTGCACTAGTAGCCAGTCAGTGCTAGAAAAACAGGCTTGGTGCTGCGTGATGTGACAGAGCAAGATGAGCAGTTTAACATTAACACTCCCAGGACAGCAGGACTAGACAGAAAGCAGCTTTATAAGGAGCAGAAGATTATACACAATCAGCTGAGTCCAACTTGAATGGAGTGGAGTGTGGAGAGTCTGGTTAAAGCAGTACTTGGTTTTGTGTGTTCAGGTACAGCAGGATCAATAGTTGAACTAAAAACGTATTTTACAGAGACTGAAGCATGCAAATGCACATATTAAAAACAGTCATGCAACCCACATTTTATATAAGTTTACACTGTCACGAATCCACTTATCAGCTATGTCCGCATTTCACCCAACATAGCTGGAATGGGGTGGTGCAGAAAATCTGGTTAAAACTGCACTTGGCTCTGTTTGTTCAGATGCAGCACAATTACTAACTGCACTGACTTAAACACTCTTAATACTTTTGGGGCAATACAAGAGAGGCAAAATGTTCAGTTCAGATCTGACAAAATACCTTGTTATATGTTTGTGGTCCCATGGGACATTCCTCACAGTGTTGAAGGAAAGACATGTTTTATCTATGGGGCTGGAGAGACACTGAAAACTTATTTTAATGTTCATGGGGAGTGTGCTCTCTCTTTGCATGACAGTCTTCTGTTCTTCTATATAACCGACAGTTGAAGGGGTCAGTCCTCTTTCTCAATTGTGTCTGTATTAAAACCTCAAACATTCAGACCCTCAGGTCTAAAGTTTCCAACTCCCTCCCTCTCCTCTTTCTATTCTCTCTTTATTTTTGTATCCAGGTTCCCAACTGGGGGGTAAGTGAAGCTCACTTCTCCAACATCAGGATTCAGGGCCAACATGAACAGTTTAGCATGAACACTCCCAGGACAGCAGGACTAGACAGAGAGCAGCTTTATAAGGAGCAGAGGATGAGATACAATCGGCCGAGCCCTTACTCCACTCAACACAGGTGGAATGGAGTAGAGAGTGGAGAGACTGGTTGAAACTGCCTTGCTAAGATATAGCAGGATTATTAATACCCAGTGAGTTTTAAAGGTTAAACGCACTACAGGAATTAAAACAAAAATTGAACCCAACTTTTTATTGAAGTAATTTTTTTATAGCAGAGGTTGAAATGTAGAAATGCACAGTTACAATGTGTTATGCGCCCTGATAAACCATCATATATTTAAGAATGATGTGTGTAATTATATTAATTCATTTTGGCATCTTTTACTAAAATCTGTTTTCTAGATCTTCTATACCTGGAATACCCGGAGTAGTGGTAGCAGTAGTTAGAACTCTTCTTAATCCTCATCTTCAGTCAATGTTACAGCTCTGCTTAGTGTGGGATTATAGGCACTGTAGCACTGGTGCTATGTATTTACTTGTACAAGCAGGCGCTGGAAGTGTTCCTCATACTGTGATAATTGAATAAACTTAACAATATGAATACTGAAGATTAATGGTGTATCTTACTCTAACCCTTGCTAATCATTGACTTTTAACTTCATGTACTGTAAGGGGTATACAATATGATCACCAGCTATAATTCCAATGCATGCATATTTTGGACGAGTTGATCAGTATCATAGCATAGTCCTTTACATTAAAGAGATCATAGTAATGACTATGCAGTGGGTGTAAAGCCATGGATTCAGCAATTATTCATGATTATCATTGAAAAGTATTAGTGTGAATACATTCTGTTCACCCTGGGCCTTTGGTGTCATTTTATTCTCAAAGTCCTTCTTATTGATCCTCTTGTGTATGTTTGAAACCAGCACTGGGGAAGTTAGACAACAGTTGTTAAAAAAATTAATTAATGAATTAAATTAATTACATTATATTAAATGAAAGGTGAGATTCACTTTACAAAACATCTTTTTGTTTCTGGGTTCATTCTATCCCACAGTCTGCACCCCAAGAAACCCTCAGAGATGATTCAGGTCAGGTACATGGGAATAAGCATTGAATATCTGTGTATTGAAAAGACAGAATAAAATCAGAATAAAATTTGAAAAAAAGTAAATTTTTGAAAATCTAAATTTTAAAAAATAAAGTTGCTTCATGAAACTCTGAAAAGTAAATAGGGAGCAGGAACTTGTTTGTCACATCGATTTATCAGCACAGCTCTTTTCCCGAGACAAGAAAGAAGAAAGTGAAGCTCCACTGGAACCCAGAGGTGAAGATTTGAAAATTGGGGAGGGGGGTTTAGGGAAAAATCAAAGCATGGTTTGAAACAGGGATGACCAACATCCACCCCGAACACAAGCTCCATGGCTTGGTAACCCAGACATTTAAGTTTCAAGGAGACTTTTTGCGGAGCAGCAGCAGCAAAGAGAGGACATTAGTTAGCCAATATGATAAAAATGACTTCTTTTTTGTTTTTTGTTTAGCACATTTGAACATTTTCAAAAACTGTCCAATCCCTAGTTTGTCAGGCATTTTTTTTTGCCGTGGGAGTGCTCCCACTTGTGCTGGTTTTAGTGCCTGCTGACTGGATATTACCCCAGCGCTTTGTCATTAAAATTGGGTTTCCAATAATGTGGAAGTGAACTCTTGTTTTCACGTCTACTATAACAGACATACTGTAATCTCCCTTGCTTTTAACCAAGCATATCATAATTTCTAAGAATGAAAATGATTTAAACTATGTGACACTATCATTCAACGAGAGCACAAAATATCACAAGGATCCTGCAGAGTGCAACAAAGACAGCAAAAAAAAGCCTATGCAATTGATTTGATTGACAGTTATTTATCAGTCAGCGCATTGATATTTCTTTATCACACAGTAAAATGTCAAAATTCCTTCCAGGGTGTGCGTATATCAGAGAATATAATACAGCTTCAAAAGTGTGTCAGCCAATTAGATTTCAGGACCGGAACTATCTTTCTTAAAATTAGAATTAAGGTGCAATTAAAGATTTATAATAATCTTTGTGTACCTTGACCATATAACCTGGTGCCTGCCTGTGTAAATACTCTACATAGGAATGTAGCTAAAAAGCTTGTTATCCTTATGATCTCAGCCTAAGAATGACCTGGTGGTTTTCACATGTGGGAAAGTAAGAGAGATGACTTTGTCTTCTGGATAACGATCCTTCCTACAACAGAGGCGATCTAAACTCCCATGATGGATGTCCACTGCTCGTGCCTGGATGTCTAGTTGAGAGCCATAGGTACATCTGGATCTGATCTTTAAAGTCACAGGGCACGTTCAATCACCCAAAGGAAGATCCACCGATGAGTGACCTTTAAGGTGGGCCCTAGTGGTATACCTGATGGCATCTCAGACAATCACCAACTTCTGATGCGATACTACAAAACTGTAACTCAAGTCATTTTCCATTGGTTAACTCACTGACTCAATCTCTTCATCTAAACTGGCAAACTGAATTTTCAACCATGGGACTGCAAGCAGTCCGAGTCAGGACTTAAACTTTTCTCAGAGAAGCCAGACTGAGAGAGTGTGTCAGTAAAGTGCAGAATTCCAAGATATTCTTCCTGAAACAGAAGAAATATTCTGTTTGTAAACCCAACGCTATCTTCGACGATCAACAAAATCAGACAGCTAGACTCTTTGTCGACATCCAGAATATCCAAGCACACACTGAATAAAAACTATAACACGGAATGACCTAAGTTCCTCTGTTGCCTACCTTGCAGATATCTAGAGGAAAAACTGTGCACAAACTGCTTTTAAAGACCAAAGTAAAATATCATTATTCACATCATAATTCTCAAGGGGTGTGCTATTATTCCAAACACACATTTGATGTTTAGTTCATGATAGTTAATGCATATTCACTTGTGTCTGAGAATATGAATATGATTTAGTTTTACGACACTGATACAACCTACGAGCTAGACTGTAAAACATTATCATCTCTGCATATTTTAACTCTGAAATTATTAACTCTTTTCTTTGTAATCCCCTTGTAATCAGTCATTCATATCACAGCAGATCATTTCTCAGATGTATTTTGTTACGCTTGTTTGTTATGCACGTATTGATAATACTGTATTAATAAACTGTATGTTGTATATTCGGAATTCCTGCATGAGATTGTAAATTATGATGTTTGATTGGTTTCTAAAAGTCGTCAAATTGTCACGGGAGCTGGTCCTGACTCCCAGGTAGTGCGTACTTTAGACCCTATGCAGACGCTATAATCCGGAAGTGACTGGAATAAGACCTCAAGGGAAACACAGCAAGAGCAGGACGGGATGACAGACGGGGGGGCGTGACGGCTGTGATCTGGTGACAAGTCCTAAGGCAGTCCAAAGGGGAAATCGGGTCACAGTCCAGGGTCCAGGAGCTGGGAGATCCAATCCGAGACAGACAAGATTAAAACCGGAATGGGATCTGGAACAGGAATAGTGACAGGGATTCAGGAGGATAAAAACAGTAATGAGGCCAGGTGCTCCGAGCCCTGGACTCAGCAGGTCAGGATGCCTGATGAAGCCTATGCCGTTGGGTCCCTCCATGATCCGCTGGTATGCGGGCTTCTGGGCGTACGCATTCCAATGCAGAGCGTGGAATAGTGGGAGTGCCAGGCTTTAAATAATAACAAGGAAAACATGGACAGCTGCACATAATGAACTAAAATAGGAAAGGGTCGGAGCGCCCTTTAGAGGAGGGATGACGATCGTGACACAAATCCTCTTGCAATTTGCTGTTACAATTTCTAATTGTAACAGCAAATGAAAACCCCCATCTCCACCAGTGTGTATCCCACCATGTGCCCGGTGCTTTGCAGGATAAGCTCTGGGCCACAGAAGCCCTAAATTGGACAAGCAATTATTGAAAGAGTTGTGATATGATGTGAAAAAGGTACAACGAAGGCCTGTTTACTTCTATTCTTTAACCTGTCACAATATATTGGTTTGGTTATTATCAGTTTTTACTTCAGCATGAGAAAAATATTTTATTTCCCTTCATCTTTTCCTCAGCACAGACATATCTGTGTGATCCTACAATTTAAATCTAAATGAATATTATAATATTTTAATTTCCAAGTTGTTGAGAACAGCTCTACTTGCCACCATTTCAGACTACTTCTAAACAAATAGCTGAGCTCCTCCATGGGCTATGTCCTGTGTCTGTAACGAACAGTTCTTTCCGGACCCTATGCGTACGACACAATCCGACGGAGTGGGGAAACACTGGGAAACGTCATGCAGGAATACGGGGCTGAAGACAGGGGGTCGTGTCCAAGTTGCGCTGGTGCACGGGGGAGGTGTGGCCGAGGCGAACAATCCCAAAGAGTAATCCTTAGAGTATCCAAAAACACACGAGAAAGTCCAAAACCAGAAGATCCATTAGAAGAAGGAATTAAAAACCATGAAGGCCGGGTCGGAACCGGCGGACGGGGAACAGGAACGGGAACAGGAACAGAGATTAAAACCTTAACGGTTTTAACCAGGCGCTTCCAGGTCCCGGACTCGCACGATATGGAAATCAGATGCAGAGCCCGGATGAGCGTCAGCGCCTAGCTTTTAAGGTGGGCTGGGAATAGGGAGCAGGTGCATAGAATAAAGTCTTAAGTGAAAGGGCTGGAGTACCCTTAAGGAGGGGGAACTATAATCGTGACAGTGTCATTACTTTCAGCCTCAGCTTCAGGTCGCAGCTGACCTGCTGAGGGAGTTATTTCTATGTGTGTAACACTGGAGGGAGAGACAGCTATTATTGAGCTCATGGTAACTCTGACAGTAACAATCTGTTGCATCTTCAGCCTGTACTCTTGTGATGGTCAGAGTGAAGTCAGTCCCAGATCCACTAACCCTGAAATGCTCTGGGAATCCAGACTGACAGGTAGTTGCTCCATAGATCAGGAGTTTAGGAGCTTCTTCAGCTTTCTGTCGATACCAGGCTAGTCTGTGCTTGGAGTCATAAACTTACACTGCTGTTCACCGGATTACGAAATAAAAAAAATCAAACAGCATATGGTAAAATATTTGGAACAATTCATTAAACACTTATTTACATAATTTAAACTTTCAGTGTTTTTTTTTTTGTT